>NW_003298755.1:2495169-2496868 GCF_000151645.1 Tuber melanosporum
CGATTCCCTTACAAGCGCTGAATTTGTCCAGGGGGCATTTGTAGTGGACATTTTGTCGCTATTGCACTATGATATTCAATATAATTTATCTATCCTTGTATCGATGATAGAAAGTGACGCATCATACATAACTTAACCCTCATAGAATCCAAAAGATTTTTGGAAAATGTCAAATCCGACTGACAGATATCGACAACTCAACATGATACCATATCATACCAAAGAAGTTGAGACGTGACATTATCGGCAAAAGCAAAGGGAGAGCCGATATTTCGACCGGAGACCTGAGTAAAAAAAAAAAGGGGGGGTTTTTTTTTTTTTGCTTCCTTTTTTCAAAACCGTTTTCGGTTAAGATGTGTCATTTTCACCATTTTTGGAGATGTTTGCTTTACTTTATTTCTCCCGCCCACCCCACCACCCCCTGTTACATAAACGTGGGTAACCGTTCCCGAGGGGATAATTAAGGTAATTTGGAGCTTTTGCAGGTATATTTGCAGACATGTACAGTAGGTAAGGTAGACTACGGTAGGTGTGAACTACCGGTTTTTTTTTTTTTTGCATTGTTACTCTAATCCGGCAAGTTGATGATGAGGTAGGGATTATCCTTAAGGAGTTTTTATTATTATTAAATTTTATTTATTTTACATTCGAGAAAAACATTCGATTCGGAAGGAGGTCCCTTCTTTTTCGCTATTATCTCGATTGTTAACTTGTTTCCAAGTATTCTTTTTCATTATTATTTTTAATTCCACAACTTGTCCTCCTTGCGCCCGAACACACACGAATATTATCTCGGCAGAACGCAGAGCGATGTATGTGCGAGATTCGAGACGTTAAACGCGCCGTTGTGCCAGAGCCAGGATCAACCGACCGGCCGTTCATGGCACATGGTAGTTGAATATCCTTCTATACTTCACGAAAAATCACTCGAGCGTCCTCTGCCACGCACACATACCCTACCCTGTACGGAGAACGGTGCGAGATATATGTAAAAAAAAAGTGCCGGTGGGGGGATGCGGAGGTTTGATCGCTTAGCGGGGGGAAACGGGTACGGTATCGTACTGTACTTTTCAAGTACTATATAGTAACTGGGGGGGGGGGGGAAATGGGGGTCACCCTGACAAACTCGTTCGTAACAAGTACTTTACTGTGCAAGTATTATAAGTATATTGGGTGGAGTCGTATCACATGAATTGGTCATGATTCGGTAGGTATGATATTTATGTCAGTCGGGGGGTTTTACTTATGATGGGTATTATAAATATCGTACAAAATATAAATCTCCTCTATAGAATCTGTCATTACCGCGTTAAGAAATATTTCTTGAGAAAGAGTCACTCATGTCCTGATATCCGGGCAGCAGTTGTGCGGTACCTTTGGTGTTACGAGAACCTTGGGGATGCGAGTGTACAGGTACTGTACTGTACCGGTATGTCATACATCAGGGCTTTTTTCTTATTCTTCAAGCTCCTTCCCTTCTATTTTCCGGACCCCGCCTTTCCCCTTCCTGTGTCGGAAGGTATCATAGTTGCGGAGTAAAACACCAAACGCACTCTCACGAGCTCCCCCACGCTGAACTTTAGAGCTTCATAGGCTTAGGGTCAACTTTATAGGGAAATAAAATTTCCACCGCTTGCTTGCCTGAAGGTACTCCACTGGACTTTCCAGTTACTGGTTGCGGTTTACAGAATTCACCCCC
>NW_003298755.1:2497018-2525085 GCF_000151645.1 Tuber melanosporum
ACGCTGTAAAAAACTTTTTGATTTCAAATCATTTAGCTGCTAAGCCCGAGCTTACGACTCTTAAAAGCCGATTTTAATTGTGAGGATCTGACGAATCTGACGAATCTAACTGGGGTAAAATCTGACGGGGAATTCTTTTTCGTTGGATATATGCTTTCCGGTGGAATGGCTAGTGCTATCGTACTCGTTGGTATGATATGGTGGTTGGTTTATCTTTTGGTCCCGCGGCGAATGATTGATTGATGGAGATGGGAATGTGGGTATTGTCGTACTTGTGAGAAATGAAGCTCACGTTAGGGGGACGTTGGAGTTGCCTCTCCTAGTAAGGTATGTTTACATATTTTTTTATTTTTTTTTGGTTTATTTGCCTCAGCGGATGCCTGAAAGTCAATTTTTTCCCTTCTTTTTCGAGGGGTCCTTGTGGCGGACGTCCTTTTGCTGATGCTCAATTTGCTTTACTTCAGTTACTACGGTAGTGATACCTGCAGTCGCTAGTCTATCTGACATTCACCCAGGAGGATTTCAAACCACCGTGCTTGTATCGTACGTATATCGTGCGGGTTATGGTCTCGTACAATAATAAGCTTCGTCACCTCCTGTACTTGTACATACTGTACTACATTCCGAGTTTTTTTATTTGCAGATCCCCCCTTGCTGAAGAGTGTATAGTATTAATGGGATAAGGCGTGTATTATTATTAAGAAGTGGGTCTTTTGTGTTTCCACCAAGGACGGTGAAGGGGCGTTTCCACATTACCGTTGTGCTTGATGGGAAGGAGGAGAAGAAGGAGTGCTTATTCATGGCAGTCAATCAGTGAATGTGATCTTACCCCTTCCCTTCCTTGCTTCCTTCCTTCCTTACTTCCTTCCTTTCTTCCTTTTCCTTTCCTTTCCTTTTTTGCCACGTTCCCCTTATTCTCTTCCATACCGTTGAAACGGAAAAGGAAAGAAAGAAAGAAAGAAAAGAAACGGGACCTCATGCGGGGCTATGTTTCACGGTGATTTCAATCGTTCAGATTGCGGGGAATGAATGACTTATAATAATCGATCTTGGCCTTCTTCTGCCTTGCTGTCAACCGTTGCGGGGGGGGGATGAGGTGTTGGAGGGGGGGGGGCCCATGGGGACGATCAAACATGAAGCGTCGAGTGGATGGAGTGCTTTGAACATCGATGCCGTGCATCGCATCAATCTGTTGTGTGGTTATTAGTAATGTACAGTACAGCGCTGTAGAACCCCATCCCTTAGACTCTCTCTCTAGCTGGCCACTCACGATTGAGTTGGGATTCGAAGATGCCGAGAAGATTGGGGGAGAAGAAAAACAAAACAAAAAGAAACGAAAACAAAATGGGTGAAGGTGGGGTTGAAAATTGAAATTCTGTGGAAATATTTATTTAATCTTGGGATGAACAGATCACGAAGTGAAGTACAGTACATCACGAAAGGTGAACTTTATCGTGGATGGACTGGAAAAATCCTCCGACTCTCTCCCTAACAGGGCTCTATCTAAATGCGGATATGATGGATATTACAGTTTCACGGGGTGTTGTTGGGTTCATAATAGAGCACACTTTTACACTCTTTTTTCCGATGGAATATTCAGTTGGTGTCAGCACTGTTCTTCCCTAGACTAAATGGTACTTGCACTATACCTCCACTACAGCGCAGTGATTCATTCATGGCAATCACAACCAAACCTTTCGGTTTCCTCACAACTTACTCATCAGCCTCAAGGCGTACTCGAACACACACAATACACCATCATCTGGGGGACAATCATTTTAATCCAATCCAAGTATCTTACTGTAATACGCTGAGTATTAACTCCGAAACCAGCGTGGCATGTGTCGGGAGAAAGGGAAAGGAATATGAAAAAACAAAACAAAAACAAAAACCCCTCCTGCAGATGTCCACCGAATTCCCGCTATATAACTAAAAAAGGAAAAACCACCCCCCACTCAACATAAAAACTTTTACTTATGATAAATACAAGTTACTATTCATTCCGAAAGCCCGCAAACGGGATAAAAAAGCAATTCAAAATTCCCACGTGCATTTATTTCCCTCGAGAATTAAGGCCCAGTTTCGAATCTTTTGATTGAGGGAGAAGGGGGGGGGGGGAAGGAAAAAGAAAAGGAATGAATAATGTGTGTTTTGAGTGGGAAAGGTTAATTGTTTTTCTATGCGGACGTTAGGCTATTGAGATCTATCCTGATCCTAGTAAACATGTTAAGACTCTCCCTCTCCTCTCCCCTCTTCCCGTGATCACTGACCATCTTTCTTCGCTGTTATTGTGGGGGGATTATAGCGGAGCCACGATACGATACACGTACAGTAGAGCTCATGAGTTCCTTCAGGGTTTGGCCTACTGGTATTTAATCACGCTTGGTCTGGTGGTAGGACAAAAGGTAGTCTACGATCCTGGCTGGGCGAGTACGGTACTTGTAAGGGACTGGTAGCAGGACTGGACTGAAACGTGTCAGGTGCGGTAGAGTACAGTACTCGTATACCTATCTGCACTGTATTGTACTTGTACAAGTGCACCGCTCCCGAAAAACCATGTATAAGCATGGATTTGTGTCCGGATGCTACCACACTCTCCACCCTTCTTCCTCCTTCCCTCCTTCCCTTCTTCCTTTATCGTACCTCCTCCCCCTTGCCTGCTTGGTTGATGGCATCATTTTGGCAGAGACTGAGTTCAACATTTCGATATATACGGAGCAAAGATTCAATCAACTGTTAATGCACATGGTTGTGAAACGGGACGAGGATATAATACCGGCAGATAACGAGTCGTGGCGGTGGTGGTCATAGCAGAGGCTTTTTGTGGAGTACGAGTGTCTTATGTTTGACTGCCGTACTGGGGGCCACCCATGGTGGGTGACAGTCTTGTGCATTGAGCTCTTTTTTTTATTCTTTTCTTTTCCTTACTCTTTTTCTTTTTTCCATGATTTCCTGTCATTCGGATGCACAGGGATACCGTTTGCCATGTGCATCGTGGCAGAGCATTTTGTGAAACCAAGGAATCGAGCAAAAAGTTAGTCTATTTAATGCACCATCTCCAACGGGGGGTGAGCGGAGCGGGTGAGTCTACTGTACCGGCAGAATACGTCGCACGCAGCACTAAGAGGAAAAGAGCTGGAATATCGGTAGTAGAGGGACACCGGTATAGCCCCGCCGAATCAGCTGATAGGGAGAGTCATTCATTGCCTTTGACAGGCTGACTGTAACTTATGGGTTGTGAAAGTCCTGTGCGGTGCCGGTACGAGCACAAACGGGATTCCTTTCGCATGGAGCGCCATGGCAATGCCCTGAGCCCTGCGATGGCGTGGAGTCTGCGGTAGTAAGATATCACGGGCGATAGGACTAGAGCCGCCATATGCATAGCTTACTCTGCATAAGCAAGGAAAAACGGGGCAGTACGAGTAAAAATGGAAATAAGAAAACCTTAAATTCAAGGCAGCAATATCACGCAGGACAAAAAGGTTGGCTAGGCATTAGAGCAACCCCATCAAAGAAATCTATGTGTCTGTGTTCGGTAAGGCTTGAATGGGGGTCGTTGTTTCCCGGGCCTCGATCGTGGGGGCGGAGTAGCGAGAGATCTCCGGATAATCGTTATTCCTAGCCCCGACACTAAAGTTACCCCCCGAGGGATTTCCCCACATTTTCGATACCCCTAGGTAATCACGTTATGTCGTGAGCAGTGTTGACGAGGCGCTTCCTCCGTGCTTTCCCGGCACGTGTATTCCGCCCCGCACAGCGGAATTCCAGCTGCCTCCCGGGATACCGATACGATGGCTTGTATAAGGGTCTTTCTGCAACAAAGCTTCGGAAGACCTGGCTTCAGGCGCTGGCAGAGCGCGAAGCCGGGGTGAAGCCTACCCCCACGACAGACCTGATAGAGAAGCTATCTCCTAAGAGGATGATGGACAGTTATCATAAGATAGTATTGATCAAACCATCACCAAATAGGGGCAATTGGGCTAACTAACATATTTTGTGTAAAGGTACTTCCACTCTCCAAAGACGAATGGCTTGTGGATTCATATGTAGATGCCAGCGGACAGCTGCGACTCGGCAGCTTGTTCCAAGACCTTGATGCGCTCGCAGGCTTGGTCTCCTATAAGCATACTGGACCTGGCACAGCAAATGTGACCGCTGCGGTGGATAGGATATCTATCATCAACCCGTTGGAAGATTTCTGTGACCTTGAGCTTAGCGGGTTCGTTTTTTTTGTTGGAAATTCTTCCATGGAAGTTTCGATCGAGGCTAGAAAAGCTGGACACCCGGGGGATGGCGGGTTATTGTTATCTTGCGCATTCACGATGGTTGCTCTAAACCCGGAGACTAAAAAGTAGGTTTGCAATACCAGGCAGAAAGAGTTCTAAAGCTGTTACATTGATAGACCTACCCAAGTAAGCTCGTTGATAGCCGAGACACTAGAGGAGAAAGCCATATTCCGTCGTGGGGAAGGTATTCGCCTCCATTACCTTGGCCTGATCTGTGGGGGAGAGCGATATTGACTTGACTTGACTAGCCAACAAGACGGCTAAAAAAGCCATCACGAGGGCCTCCCTAACAACCCAAGCACCAACACTGGAAGAATCACTCCTAATCCATAAGACGTACCTAACCCACCTCCAATACACAGACCTCGAGAACCCCCTTCCAAAGCCCGAGACGACAATATACATGTCTGAAACCAGCATCTCCAGCACTGCAATCATGCAGCCGCAACACCGCAACCGCCACTCTTTCATGATCTTCGGCGGTTACCTTTTGAAAGAGACCATGGAGCTGGCTTTCTGCTGCTGCTCCGCGTTTGCCCATTGCCGGCCTACCTTCCTCTCGCTAGAACCGAGCACATTTGACGCGCCGGTCCCTGTAGGGAGTATATTGTATCTGAAGGCTACAGTAGGGTACACCGAGCATCGGAAAGGGGGGTCAAGGGTTCAGGTTTCAGTTCAGAGCTCGGTGAGGGATGTTGCCCATGGGTCTTTCACTGGGGCGGGGGTATTCAATTATACGTTCTTTGTGGAAAGGGAGTTGGAGGTTATGCCCATTACGTATTCTGAATTCGTGAGTTGTCCTCTTTTGTCTGGGTCTAGCTATTGGCTTTTCGTGTCTGCTGACTTAGGATGCGGTAACTTAGATTACCTTTCTGGATGCCAGACGGCGTGCAAAACAGCAGGCCATGGTCACCGATATGGATGACGGGACGGCGGCAAGGGTCATGGAATAAATAGTTGGTGCCTATGGGATGCGTATTCCAATTGCCGGAGCTTTTAGATCGTTAAATGGTTGAACCCCCCGGCGCGGAATCGTGTTAGCTTAGTATCGCGGATCTTCACAAGAATGGCCTCAAGAATTGGGGGAAATTCTACCTACACTAGCCCTTATAAGCTGCGCCCGGAAATGTGTATTTAGGTAGTTCCACCCGCCGCGTTTGACGCCAATCGACTTCCCGATGGAGAAACCGCAACAGTAATCATTGACATCCGGACATCTAGCGTATGACAATGGCCTCCAGAGCCACAGGGTGTTTACCAAATACTGTATTCTATGCCACCGAGTAGAAACATGCCATTTGGCCGAGGGGTTCTCCCCTTCATCAGTTTGTTATCATATCAACCTCCCCGATCCCAGTTGGCGATGTTTGTGTAGCCTTGCTCCGAAGACCCTT
Source organism: Tuber melanosporum (assembly GCF_000151645.1). Classification (NCBI taxonomy): domain Eukaryota; kingdom Fungi; phylum Ascomycota; class Pezizomycetes; order Pezizales; family Tuberaceae; genus Tuber; species Tuber melanosporum. The sequence continues at coordinate 2,502,699 of NW_003298755.1, forward strand.
CCATCCAGCCGAAACTGCTTAGACCTGCTTTCTGAGCCGAAACCCCCCCCCCCAACTAAGCGCACATATAGCGAAAAATACCTGGTAGACGCCTACATCCCCCCAGTAACCACGCCTTTTGAAAATCCTCATAACTATGATAGCTAGCTACATTGCAAATCCACACGCCCAACCCCAGCGACCAAGAACATACAAGTACCATAACCCAACGGGAAGGACCCCCCATTCACAAAGTATGATATCGTACGCGGCAGCGCATTTGGTCGCCGGATATATACACCCTTAGTGAAAACACCGTCGGACCAAGGGAGGGGGAATTGCGATATTACCGTCGCTCGGCGAGGTGAACCTTTTCACTTTTTTGCACCAACTGAGCCGCGAAATCATTGCTGTCATACAAAAGGTGTTCTCTCGGTGACTGGGGGAAGGGAATGGGCAATCGTCCTGAACGGAGTGGACTCGGACAACTTATGATACTTGTTATTTTCTTCTTCAGGGTTTGGGGGAGTTTACGGGGGTAATAACTTGGTACAGTACAATGTACTAAATCCTCTGCACAGATCGCGGATGTCTCTGCTTAAATGCGGATTGGATCGGCTGATTGGACTGATAGTCGTAACGTCATTCCTGAGGAAACCCGCCGATTATTCCTCCCCAGTCTAAGGGGAGGACCTAGGGGCTGGGAGTGGATAATCCATCCCTCATTCTGTACGATATTTGTTTTCTGGAATGTTCCGAGGTTTATCGTAAGGAAAATTCGAGTGTGGCGATCGTGTACAGTACTGTAGATGCTTTCTATCATACTGGTGAGATCACAGCAGGAGCTCCCCGGCGATACCATCATATTATCATAAGAGTACTTTTGGTAGAGATCTGGGATTAACCCGGGTTATTAACCGCGCAGAAAAGGTGAGAAATCAGCACGCACAGATTGCTGTAGGGGGTGAGGGTATTGCCGCGGTAGGTTCGAGGGTTCAATCTGTACAGTGCATAATATCTGTAGCTGTCATAGCTACGGGATACGGTAACTACGAATAGGGAGCACTGGAGGGATGCATGGAATCGTCGAGTGACCGAGTCATCGATTATAAATTAAACATTCTGCCTGAATATTTCCGCCTAATCAAGAGGAAGGAAGGAATATCGATAAGTATATGCCACAAGAGATATCGGGACCCCTATAGAAAGATAAAAAATGAAAGGGAAAGGCAAGAACTGCAATAATCGAGAATCACCCCTGCTGAGCCCGTGGAGTAGAGTCAACCCGTAGGCGTATTCGTCGTTAAATCATCAACTTACCTGGTATAAAAATATCGTGGTCTTAGAATTGGTTCACTTCCCTCCAGAGAGTTTTTTTTCGCAAACTTCTTAAACTTGCGTTCATCATGTTCCGTGTATCGCACCTTGGCGTCCGCAATAACAACCTGCTGATTCTTGGCCATCCCGGACCCTCTGCCGCCTTGAAGGGGGTCCTATTCCGGCAGTCAAGTATATCAACCTCCGCTGCCCAAGCTAGCCAGACACCCATGATATGCTTATGGCCCTGCTCTGCTGCTTTATATAGAGCGGGTTTGCCCCATAAATCGCCAACATCAATAAGACGTCCAGTAACGAGGAAGTAAGCTGCGGACAAGGCGCTCATGCCCACTTCGGGTCGAATAGTGAAGCGGTGTTCTCGAAAAGATTTCCGTGGCGGTGAGATAGATCCATGCCAACTGTGATCGGTTGACGTGCTGTTGCGTACTTCCGAGCATCAACAGCAATTTGAGGAGAAATTTTGCTCCATTTACACCCATTATTCGGATTGGCAGCATCTTCCAAGAGCATTTGCGTAATCTTTGCACTTGTACCCCAGTGGGCGTTCTAGAGAAGAGGTGTACCCGTCTATGTCCTCCTCAAGAGGGAAGACAACGTGGTGGAGAAAGGCTCTGTATCATACCAGGTTTGGTGTGGTTTAAAACCTGCTCCTCTGTAGAGCAGATATATTATAGCTCCGAGCCTTTCCACCCCAAACAGCAGCCTGAAGAGGGGTACGGTGATCGGGAGTCTGACTATCAATTTCAACTCCGGCACCAAGAATTAATCTTATTAGGCCACGATGACCCTCCACCGCAGCACAATGAATAAGATAGGGGTTTTTGAGCGCGAAATGTTTAAGTGGTGGGGTAGGCCTGCCAGTCCCAATGAGTAACTAGCTCGTTGAGTGGAATGCTATCATAGAAACCTTTAGACTAGTCTAAATGTGGCAGCGATTTCAAAGGAACGTGGGAGACCACACAATATCAGCAAAGCCGAGCGGAAGAGTTCAACTAATAGCACGGAAGATCCGGGTAAAACACGGAAATGGAACTGAAGGGAAGAGAGAAGAGTGGATAATCTAACGAACAAGTACAGTCGTGTCCGTTTAATAATTATATCCCTGCCCAGCAACCATGCAACACCATCACCCCCTCATCCCACTAGTGACTATGGCTCCCCCTCACTCTACCTGAGCAACAGAAGATTGTAATAAGGAAATTTATGCCCTGTATAAGCATACAGATATGGGGTATAATAAAATAGCAAAGGCTATTGGGGTCTGCAAGGCTACTGTTCAAAAGGTAAGTACTAAAGCCAAGACAAGAGGTGGAGATACCCATTATACTTCCAAGTAAGGCCAACCCAGCAAGATTACTGATACTAAAAGAAGAGCAGTAGAGGCTATTATTGATGCCGAGCCTCAATTAGCGCTATATGAACTTACCCAAAAGGCAAATATTGGTCTTGGCAAGATCACTATTGACAAGATGTAACGATCCCTCCTTGGATAGTTAGTTCTTGGCGACGGGGAACGATACTTTTCTTCTTCTATTTCTTTCCTTAGTCTTACGATAGCACTAGGCCTCTGCCTACGTTACCGATAGTACAAGACCTTTGTCTTCTATTGGGAATGCCTATCGTAAGCTTTCTCTAACTCTTCTTCGTGTAGAACTTTCCTTGGTGTAATGATAATGTTGCAATAAAAATAAAGATCGTAAAGGTGTTTTATATTCATTAAAGTAATAAGTAGGAAAAGTACTTAGAACAAAGCGTGAAGAACCTATCCTCCTCGGCTGCATCGGCCTCCTTATATAGTATTCTTCCCGCCAATAGTCATGTGACCCAAAGTAGTCACATGTGCAAAACCAAATCATAACAAACTAGTCATGTGACCAAAGTGGTCACATGCTCAAAACCCATGACCTCATAGTGAGGTCATGTGCAAAAACTCATAAACCAATCATAACACAATAAACAAATCATATGACTCGACTGAGTCATATGCGTGAAACCTATGATCTCATAACAAGGTCATGTACGAAACATAAATCATATGTGCAAGGCATACCCGCAAGGCACACTCACAAGGCATACTCATTAGGCGCACGTCCCATGACTCATATTTGAGCCATGTGCAAAAGCATCACAAATCTCACACATAACAAATCATATGACTTGAATGAGTCATATATGTGAAACAATAACATACCTGTGACTCATAACCATGTGTCACATGAAAACCTTTTCCTCACCAAGCCACATTCATGACATTAGCTCCTCTCCTCCTAAGCCTGAGTCCCATCAGACTCTTTTCCCAAGCTTCAATAGTTCCTGTCCTGCCAAGCATATAGACCTCTGAAGCTTATTGAACTTGTCGTCTGCTTTCCTCTATCTTACCCTCACCATTTCCAAGGTGAGGTTTGCCATCTTGATTGTATGCCTCTGAGCATTGTTCATCTGTCGTAGCTCTGCGATCGTTTTGTCGTTTGCTGAAATTGTGGCTTCGGCCTGACCAGGTTGTTCCCGGAGTCCTCGGATTTGCCTGTATAGGCTCCTGGCGTCCGGTTCCATTTCCGTCGATGAGTTTTGGGCTCTCCTCTCCCTGGGCCTCATCCTTGAGGCCCTAGCTCTCTGCCATACCGTGACATCTTTTCCTTCTAACTCTTTCTTTGTCCCATCCTTCTGCGGATAGTATCCCGCAGAGATTTTCTTCATCCTGTGCATCTTGCACATGTTGTTGAAGTACTGTTTCCAGTGCTTTAGGGCATGGTCCGGGCATGGACCGAACTTTTTGTATTCTCTCGGGAACCATCCTGAGCCTTCCTTGTCCCCGTAGTGTGTGGAACATCCATTGTTGTAGCATACCGTCTATGACATGGCGTTATACTGTGCTTGTTTTTTCCTTTCCCTGAGTTCTTCGTCGGTCGGCCCCATGAATGAGTATTTGGGGCTGGTCGGTGTGGTTTGGCGGGGGCTATCACCCCAGCTCTCATGTTGTTGCAATGGCGTGGGAGCCTTTCCCTCGCCTTTGTCTTGGTTGAACGTGATCATTACCTTGGCCGGGCTTGCCTGGGTATCGCTGGTGGAAGGTTGAGATGGCATCTTGTGCATGTTCAAAGTTGTGTGCGAAGTACCAAGTATTATGGTGTTCGGGTGAATATCCCATCCACTTGGCTTGGTATTGGAGGTGACTGTGGAAGAAGCGAGAATCGACTATTTTGTCGAGCTCGTATTCTGGTTCTCCATTGAGTTTGATCGGAGGAGGAGGAATAATTGTTCATGAGGGAAACTTATTGTTGTTGTGTAATTCGAGGGATGAGATGTGGAATGTGTTGTGTATTCGCATTGAGGGTGGAAAGTCGAGTTTATAAGCTTGGCTGCCCACCCTTTCCAGTATCCTGAATGGTCCAATTTTCTTGTAGTCCAATTTCTTTGATGGTCGTGTCGTATGGATATTGCATGGTATTAGGCATACCATATCTCCCAGTTGTATGTACGGATCTGGTCTTCGGTGTTTATCATATTGTTCTTTTTGCCATTGTTGTGCTTGACTCATTTCGTATTGTAATGTCTCGTGTAGTTTTCCCATATCTGTTTTGTCCGGTATTATACCATTAATCGTATGATATGTGGTCTGACTTTGTAGATGTTGTCCGTAATTCATGAAGAAGAGTGTCGTACTAATCGTTTCTTGCTTTCTATTATTGTATGCGAATTCAGCCATTGATAGCAGTTTGTACCAATCATCTTGTTGGTAATTGACTTAGGCCTGTAAGTATTGTTCGAGTATCGCATTTACCTATTCTGTTTGTCCATCCATTTACGGGTGAAATGCTATGCTCAGCCTGTTTTGTATCCCTATTTTTCTGATTACTTTCTTCCATAGTCCTGATATGAATAGTATTCCTCAGTCAGTAATGATGTTCTTTGGGAGGCTGTGAAGTCAGAAGACTTCTCGGAAGAATGTTTGTATAAAATCCCTTGTGTCGATATCTTTTTTGACTGGAATGAAATGACTCATTTTGGTCAGACGATCCACCACGACCAGGATGCTATCGCAATTTTCTGATGCCGGTAGGTCTGTGGTGAAATCCATAGTAATTGTTTTCCATAGTCATTCGGGAACTTTGTTTGATTTCAGTAATCTATATGGTGCGTATTTAGCCATTTTTGTCCTTTGGTATATGTCACAGTTTTTGACATATTGTTTGACATCTTCGTGCAGTCCTGGCCAATAGAATAACCTCGTGATGAATTCCGTGGTTTTAGCCGTTCCTTTGTATCCTGCTGTTCGGATATCGTAGTGTTGTCGTATGATGTCTGTCCTTATCTCTTCTTTTTCTGGAATCCATTGTTTTCCGTTATACCACATGTTTCTATCCTCCCGTTGGCATAAACCTAGAGCAATTTCTTTCATCTCTTTTTTTCCTTCCTTCAATGCTTCTCTTATTGCCTGGATTGTTTTGTCTCTTTCGTTTGCCTTCTCGATTTCCCTTTCCCCCATTGATGTGAATTGGATAACCTCTATTACCTCGAAGTAGGTTTTTGGTAATAGTGTTTGTGTTTTTTGTTTGATTCTTTTGTCTTCTTTTGTTTGTAGTTTGTCGCTTGCAATCCTTGTAAGAGCATCTGGCTTTCCACTCTCTTTACCTGGTTGGTATTCGATTTTGAAGTTATATTTGCTGAGGTGTTACATCCACCTTATCTGGCGGTCATTCAGTTCTTTCATAGTCATGAACAGGACCAGATTCTTATGGTCGATTAGAACTCGGACTGGATGGTTGTTGTTTAGAACATATCTCCTCCATTTCTTTAATGCTTGAACTATCGCTAATTGTTCTTTGTTCGCAATGTCGTAGTTGCACTCTGTGGGGGTCATTGTCTTGGATCGGTAAGACACTGGCCTCCATTTTCCATCTTCGTATTGTTGCCATAGTATGCCTGAGCACACATATTTTAAGGCGTCCGTTTCGATCATTGTCCTTCAGTTTGGGTCGAAATGAACCAGTATGGATACCGATGTTAGATGCGTTTATATTGTATCATATGCTTTCTGTTCCGTTTCTCCCCATTCCTATTTCTTGTCTTTCTTTGTTAGGTTATAGAGTGGTTTTGCAAGCCTACTAAATCCCTCTATGAACCTTCGATAAAAGTTGCAGAATCCCATAAAGCATAGAACATCTGTTTTGTTATTTGGTTTGGCCCAATCCCATATTGCTGTTATTTTGACGGGGTCGACTTTGACCCCACTCTAATTGATGATAAATCCAAGGTATTCCATTTCTTCTTTATGGAATTCGCATTTTGTGGGTTTGATCTTCATTCCTGATCCTTGTATTACAGCCATGATATTGCTGATATCCTTCTGGTGTTGTTGCATGTTCTCCGAGTAGATGAGTACGTCATCCAAGTAAACGATGCAATATATGTTGAGGTATTTATTGAGTACCCTGTTGATCCATCTTTGGAATGAAGCTAGTGCATTGGTTAGCCTGAAAGGCAAAACCAAGTATACGAACATTTCGTATCTCGAGTCGAATGTAGTCTTCCATTGGTCTCCTGCCTTGATGCGTATATTGTGGTATGCATCCTTGATGTCAAGCTTGGTGAAGTATTTTGCTAACCGTAGTCTATCCAGTGCTTCTTCAATTAAGGGTAGTGGATATCGATCTTTCTTGGTAACTAAATTGAGAGTTCTGTAGTCCACACAGAGTCTCATTTTTCCATCTTTCTTTTTGACGAATAGTATTGAAGATCTTCCTGATGTGAAGGAGTTTCTGATCCATCCTCGCTTTAGGTTTTACTCGATGTACTTTCTAAGTTCTTTGAGCTCTGCTTGTCCTAGTAGGTATAACTTCTTGTAGGGGATTTCTTTTATTTTTTCTGTTTTCTTGTCTTTGTCCTGCTGAATTTCGTGGTTGATTCCAGGTCTTCGGGGTGCTAGTCCCGTAGCTTCCTCTTCTTGGAATAGATTCGTGAACTGATGATATTCCTTTGGAACCAATTCTTTCCATTCTTTTTTGCTTTGGTATTTCTTGTCTTGGATTGCTAGTTCTGTACTAATGTTGATTTTTGCTAGGACCGCTTTTTCGTCTTTGTATGTCCATTTGAGAATTCCTGTTGTATCTCCTCTTCAATAGTACCGTCTGAAGGCTTGTGCCGTGATTTCTTTGATCTCGATTCTTTTTGTTGTATCAGGCTAGTTTTGGTCTGTGCATTCAAATCCCTTATCTCCCCTTGTAGTTTCTTCCAGTTGATCTATTTCGTGTAGATCCTCTTTGTTGATTTTTTCGATAATCAACTGTGCGATTCGATCGCCTTTCTGGACTTCATAGTCCTCTTGAACTAGGTTGGCCAAAACCACTGTGATTTCACCTGTATAGTCAGCGTCGATCACACCCGCCATGGTCATAAGTCGATGTTTGACTGCTAGACCACTTTGGGGTGCTATCCACCCATAGGTGCCTTCTGATAGTCCGATGGCTATTCCTGTTACTATCATTACCTACCTGTTGGCAGGTATCTTGATTCCTTCGTTGGCCTACAGGTCGTGTCCTGCTGCTTCTTTAGAACCCTTGGTAGGCACTTTTACCTCTTAGTCCAGTTTTTGTTTCCAAACTCTCTTATCTTGCTGCATCTCAGCAAACTTTGCATACAAAGTTTCTTCTTACGCTTCTCGAATTGGTGTCGAGTAGACCACAGGCAAACTGTTGAGACATCGTGTTGCACATAGTTCACTTGTAAAGGTCATCTTGTTCTCATTCCAATCGATTGTTGGATTATGTTTTTGCAACCATGGCATCCCAAGGACTATATCATGGTTCTTGAGATCTGCTACCTGAAAGGTTGCCGTTTTCCTATGGCTATCAATGTTCATAGGTACTATCGCCGTATGGGTTATAGGACCCATTGCGCTTGGCTTTCCATCTGCTAGGTAGATGTGTCTCACTTTCTTTACATTTTTGGTATGGAGGCCATATTTGTCGCAGATTTCCTTATCGATGATATCTTGGGTAGCCCCGGAGTCGAGCATTACATATATTGTTGTTTCTTTACCTTTTTCTTTGTGTATCTTTGTCTTGATTATTACATGATCTCCATCTTCTTCTCCTCGTTGCATGTGTAGTGCTATGTACTAGTTCGCTAACTTGATGGGTTTTCCATGTCCAAATCTTGGGTCTTCCAGACCACCGTTTACTGGGGGCCCCCATCGCTTTCTGCTGGTATATCTTCTGTGATTATTTCGCGAATGTTGCTCCTCTTTTGAGTTTGGAAGCGATTATTTGCAGCAGTTCTAGTGCCTTGGTATCTACTGTTGGGTCAGCTTCTGCATTCTCATATCCGATGTCCTGTTTTTCCACACCTTAAGCAGAGTTTCCCGTTCATTCTTCTAGCGTATTCTTTCTTAGACAGGTTCAGAGCAGATCCTGCCCTTAATTTGTCCAACTCCATTGGCTTGCCTGGTGGTAATGCTGGACTTTCACCTTGAGCTGCTTGTGGTTTGAAGGTTTTATCCACATTCCTGGATGATTGGGCCGCCCTGTGTGCTATAGTATTTTCCGAGTTGTTTCGAACCATGTTTAGCTTGCTTTCCTTATAGATAGTCCACCTTGCAAATCGTTCTGCTGTGGTGTAATGCGAGTCAGAGATTCCCCACGCTTCTTGGAGTCTTTCACTGCAGTTTTTCAGAAGGATGATGTAGAAAGTAGTATCATCAAACTCTACCTCGTATTCCAATAGTCAGCATTCATTCTAGTATACCGAAAAGGTCTGTTTTTCTTATTGGAGTTTTTCCAGCTTTTGTCTTGCTGTCTCTTTGGTGTTGGGATCTCTGAATTGTTCGAAGAGTGTCGCCTTGAACTCCTTGTATGTGACCCATTCTTTTTGCTTCCTTCCATCTTGGAAGGGCATGATCTATTGTCCCGCGAGTCCTCTTAGCAGAGATTCTACATGTGGAATCTTGATCTCATTGTGGTGTTCTCCATATCCCTTAACAGCAAAATACCCTTCGTATTGTGCCATGAATATTCATAGCTTATCTTCAGCTCCTTTGTATGTGTCGGGTTCTTTTGCTTTCGGTCACTGGATATTTCCTTGTCCTGTATTTCGTGTTGCTACTAGAAATGTCTGAAATTGATTCTTAGTCATTCCAAGTATGCTAGTACCTGGTATGGGGGCGGCTGGGGCCGGTGGCCCAGATACTGCTGATTCCAACATTCTCTCGGGTCGTGGAGTTCCTGCAGGAGAGCTATCAACTGGTGATCCTTTCTCTGGGGTTACTGGACTTGCTGCCCTTGAGGGCTCTGCTGAAACATGATCTAGGGCATTGCTGAATCCCCCTAGGTTAAGGTTTTGATCGACGATGTTGATATCTCCTTTCCTGTCTGGGTTGAAGGATGCTGTCTTGTATTGTTTAGCATCACACTAGGTGATGCTTTGTAATGTAACAATCCCTCCTTGGATAGTTAGTTCCTGGCGATAGGGAATGATACTTTTCTGCTTCTTCTATTTCTTTCCATAGTCTTACGATAGCACTAGGCCTCTCCCTACGTTACCGACAGTACAAGACCTTTGTCTTCTATTGGGAATGCCTATCGTAAGCTTTCTCTAATTCTTCTTCGTGAAGAACTTTCCTTGGTGTAATGATAATGTTGCAATAAAGATAAAGATCGTAAAGGTGTTTTATATTTGTTAATCTAATTTTATTTAACCTCGTACCACCAACACTGGCATACGACAAGCTCCCGCCGGCACAGGGATACTGCTAACCGGTATATCACTAATCCTAAGCTAACTAAGTCTATGGCCCCGCACCTACCATCCCCGAGTCATGCCTACACGGAAACTAATTACAAGACCATCAAACAACCCAGCACCCGCTCCGGTTAAAGTCTGTAGCCCCTCTGGTATGAAGCCAACCAGTACTAAGCATAGCTGAAGCCGAGCAAAAGACCAATCCAACCAGGTTCCTCGTCCAACAAAATATAAAACACTACCACCCGGTCTAAACATGGTCCCGCGAAACCTCCACTACAGTAGAAAACCAATATAAACTAAACTAAACCTACAGGTGGTACAAGGGCAAGGAAGAGGCGACCCACATGTCCATCTCTCGCACCTGCATGCCAGGCCGTCGACCCTATAAACTCACTTTGCCAGTTGCCTCTGAAGAGCGTACTGGTGAGGAAGACCTGTACCTGCTGTCTGCCCCTCAAATAAAACCACATTTAAACAAAAGAAATACATAGAGGTAGTGACAGACCACAAAGGTCAGTGGGCCCTATCTCCCACCTGTGGTACCATGTCTCCTCCTGCCAAACCCATAGCCAAACCAAAGAAACCAAATAAACTCTACAAAAAATACAGCACGCAAGACCCAAACAAGTCCAACCAGATGGCTGCAACCCACTATCTGCACAGGTGGCCATCAGCTAACCAGTCCATGGAGGAGCTTTACAGCACTCAGCAGCTTCACCCAACAGCCCAAGCTGGACTGGAAACACTTAATTAGACCTCGCCTAACCTGACACAGGCCCGACCGGTACTTGCAGGTGCCTCTTTCCCCCTAATCAGCCCCCTCCAAGCCCCACACGCTAGATGCCACAGAGCCCATCCAGCCCCCCAACCCCTCAGTCAGATCAACCATCTGATAGCTAGAGGACAGCCTATACCTAGCCCTATCAGGCAGCCACTGGTCTTAGCTGTGCTAACAGAACCCCAACCCCCAACATTGTACAGCTGAGGGAGGCCCCCAGCTACAGCCGGTAGCCACAAAGGAGGCAGCACCAGTACCCGGAGGTACCAGCACCAGCCACACTGTCCAACTCAGCCAAACCGAAGTCCAACCGAGTCAGGAAAGAGTAAGTAGAGCCAGCTAAAGCCAGCCCCACAGGTACGAAAAAACCAGACCAAATAATAGGCAAGAGGCGCCCCCAACCGATACGACAGGAAGGAGGAGGGTGAGCGAACAGAAGTAGACGAAGAGAAGGTAGGTACCACTTGCAATGGGTGAAGCTGCTAACCACAGTCCACAACCGAACTACCCAAATACACAGACAACACAAGTGGCTGGTAGCCAATTGTCTCACACCACTCCAGGTAGCAATGAAAAACCACATCAGGGGGTAAGATTTTTCAGGGTCAAAGCTATCCCCACTAAGGCGAGGAGAAGACATTTGAATAAACCACCATAAAAACCACAAGGACAAAATTTCCAAGGAAATGGTGATAAACAACATCGTAGGATTCTGACCGTAGAAAGGTAACGTAACAGAGAGGGGCTGGGCAGGCACTGCCCTGCCACCTGAGGAATGATGTGGTCCATACGATGAGTTGAACTTGGGATGGTCATCAGTCTAACCTAAGGGTGTTTTGTATCATGAGAACTAAGGACTCCATTAAAACCCAATAAGAAACATGAGCTGGCCCAAAGAATGACATGGGTGATCCCCCCAAACACAATGTTCAATCTCCCACAATCGAACTTGAAACCTGCGAGTAGAAGATAGACAGGAAGTTGAAGACATTTTACTAAAAGGGGCTCGTAAGCGACCGTGATGAGTAGCTCGAAGTGCCAGTATCGTGAGATGTCCAGCAGGCAACGAAATGAGAAGCAAACAAGTAATCCGCTACGCAACGCCAACAGACCTCAGCACCAAAGACCCCAGGAACTACTGAGTGAACTCAGATATCTCCCCCAGAATCTAAGGCATCAAGGCCCACCATAGGTGCGAAAGAAACGCTCGGGGCGAAGCGATGGCAAGGACGAGGAAAAGTACTTAGAACAAAGCGTGAAGAACCTATCCTCCTCGGTTGCATCGGCCTTCTTATATAGTATTCTTCCTGCCCATAGTCATGTGACCCAAAGTGGTCACATGTGCAAAACCAAATCATAACAAACTAGTCATGTGACCAAAGTGGTCACATGCTTAAAACCTATGACCTCATAGCGAGGTCATGTGCAAAAACTCATAAACCAATCATAATACAATAAACAAATCATATGACTCTACAGAGTTATATGCATAAAACCCATGACCTCATAACAAGGTCATTACGAAACATAAATCATATGCACAAGGCATACCCGCAAGGCATACTCATTAGGTGCAAGTTGTAACTTATTCGTAAGGTGCTAATCACGTTGTCAGTAATGAATACGATAGTTGGCAGGTGGCCTGCTCTTCCGGAGAGGAGGCGAGAGCTGAGAACTAAAGGAGGCTTCGAGGGTGTTCTGAGGAATAAAGAAGTAACCGTTCAACCAAGTATATTGAAATACTGTCTGTCGAAGTCTGCCTTTTCTATCATAGAAACAGGCGGTCTTTAAATACACAAATCTGTTCATGTCTAGTATGAACGAAACTAAGCAAAGGTATCAATCGATACACTTTAGTAAAATTTGTTAAGTATCAAAGCGATACTTAAAACAAAACATAAAACAAAACCAAGTATCAAAGCGATACTTAAAACAAACCAAGTATCAAAGTGATACTTAAAACAAAACATAAAACAAAACCAAGTATTAAAGCGATACTTAAAACAAACCAAGTATCAAAGCGATACTTAAAACAAAACATAAAACAAAACCAAGTATCAAAGTGATACTTAAAACAAAATATAAAACAAAACCAATAACTGAGTACCCGTACCGGCTACATTCCCTAAAACAAAACAACTGTTTAACGAACAAAACCTAATAATCATTAAAAACATCAGCTAAAGAATCAAAAGCTTCAAACTCCGCCATTTCCTGTTCATCTCAAGTGTCACACCAGGGACAAGAAGAAATTCTAAGGAAACATTTAGACTCAACGAAATGCAAATCACAGTAGTTACGAATACCAGATTCGTGCTGTACATCAACCCAAGCATGGTCACAATCAGGACAGTTGTCTATCCAGAGGATTTTGAAGTAGTCTTCAAGTTGGATAGCATCGCGGTTCAACAACAGTCCAACAATCTGTTGTCACTGCCTCACATTGAGTTCTACATTGTTTGACATCGTTATGGTATTCGGATGGTAATTAGTGATCAGATAAGGTTGTCGAGAACCTGCTCCATAGCCTAATTTTCCTCATCACTGCTTTCGAATTCCGACTCGAAGTATGGTGCCCAAAATCCATCCCTAATTTCGAGTTCCACATGCCATCACTCAGTCTCTGGCATCATAGGCATCCAGCACATAGTGATGTAATTGATCATTGGAGGGAGGGACCTGTTTGGCATGTTGTCTTTCCACCATTCGTTCACCGTATCCATAGCGTGCTCTAGTCCTTCTAGTGGTTCCCAGCTGTTTTCGCTTGTTGGGTATCCTTTCCACTTGACCAAGAACTGATCATTTCCATGCCACAGGTGGTGGTCTCAGATTTCTTCAACTTCCCATTCATCTTTCTTATCAATGATGATAGGTGCAGGTCGAGAGTGGGATCTTCTAGAGAACTGGGAGTCGTCATTTGGGTGGAATCGTTTGACAGCAGAGGCGTGAAAGACTCCAGTATTGAAGGCGGTACATACGTCCATCCATCTGGACAGTGTAGTTTTCTGTATGCTCGTCAAAGGATAAGACTTTGAAAGGTCCTCACCATCGGGGTTGTAATTTCTTGCTGCGACCAATATTGGTAATGAACATGTTTCCATGTACTATGAGCATATCACCTGGTAGAATAGGGACATGTTTACATCATCGCTTCTGAGCAGTAGTGATGCTTCAGAATCAGGCAGCTTTAACAGCTTGGAAGGCATCATTCCAAATTGCTTGATGGCGGTTTAGGTGGTCATCGGAGGCAGGGACTGAGGAGTTCTTGAATAGAGTTGTAGGTAAGAGAGGGTATTGACGGCTGAAGATTGCCTTGTATGGAGACATCCCCAAAGTGTCCGAAAACCCGGCATTGATATATGCAGCCAGTTCAATGAGGGCTGGTTCCCAGTTGGTTTGTCGTTCATTGATCATGTTCCTGATTCCTGTCTTGACTTCGCAGATTCTTCGTTCTGCTTGGCCATTAGTCTCATGATGTCCAGGGGCAGCCATGATGTGGTTGATTCCGAGGAAGGTCAAGGTTTGCTTCCAGAATCTGGCAGTGAAATGGGGATCAGCATCACTGACAATAGATAAGAGGTACCCATGGGGGGTAAATAGGTGTCTTTGGAGGATATTCCAGATGTCTTTGGAGGAATCGGTAACCTTCATTGGTATGAGCCATGTGTATCCGGAAAATCAATCCACAGCTACCAAGAGGGTGTCATATCCTGTGGACTTGTTGAAAGGTCCTGCGAAATCGATAGCATAGGATTCAAATATTTCACAAGGTAGTTGCAGGGTTTGCGCTTTTCCTTCAGGTAGTTGTGTTCGCTCCTTGTTTGCTTGGCAGAGTTTACATTGTTTGATGAAATCACGGAAGTCCTTTCACCTTTCAGGCCAGTAAACATATTCCGAGGCATATTGGAGGTTGCGATCCGCACTGTGATGTCCTTTGTTGTGGATTTCAGTGATGACATATTCCCTAATAGTTATTCCATTGAACATATGGCCTTTTAGGATGTATAGGCAATGTTCACTATAACGGGTACTGGTATAGACCATTCCATTGGATATATTGTAGGGAGCGAGATCCCCATGCCTGGAGCTATTCATAGCTTTGAAATGGATTGGATCATGGCGATATCCTGCTATCATCTGGCTTCGGAAAGAGGAGGTTAATTCTTCTGTAGTTGATCTGACATCTTGTTCATCCTCAATGAGAGATCCTCTAGTTGGTTCGATAGGGGCTTCTTCATCTTCTTCAAAGATTTCATAGAGTTGTCGGCGATGTTCGGGAATCGTGGGAGGCATGACAGAAACAATGGTTTGATTGTTGTATACTCATAAGGGTCTACCATACAGTGGTCATGAATCGGGTATGGGGGAAGAGGATGGCGGGGCTGACTGCGGAGGGTGTAGGTAAGCTATTACATCCACGTAGGCTGCTGCTTGTTCGAGTTTTTCAAGACCTTAGTACCGTGTTGGAACAGGATTACAGGTATGGGGAGGTTGGGTCGATTCATCTTCATCGATCATCTCTTCTGCTCCTTCTGCGGTGTCGAAGCTGGTGTTTTTAGAATCATCAGCAGACATATAATACGGTCGCTGGTACCTGTTGCCAAATTTAATTTCAGTCTGATGAAATGGGCAGGTATCGTGGTAACAGTGGGACCAGTGGAGTCTGCTTTGTTCAAGTTTGTGAGGAGGTGTACTGTGGAGGGTGCAATTGTCTTTCCATTCGTCATCAATATCTTTTCCTCGTTCAGTTTTGGCAGCTCTGTACATGGTGTAAGAGAAAGGATTGGAGGGAGTGGTAGAGCTGGCGGTAGCCATCGATGGTTCTTGTTTATAGGAGGTGTTATCAGGGCAATCTTCACTTTGTCTTGTGTGGTCATGAACAAGAGGTGGGTCTGTGAGTTCTTGGTTCTTGTATAGGGGAGAGAGAGTATCAGCTAAATAGTTCGTTCTTCCAGGGGTATAGATGATTTTTGCATCGTATTTACTGATCTCGCCTATCCATCTTGTTCTTCTCCTTCTAGGTACCCTTTCTGTTTTAAGATTAGTAAGGGGCTGATGGTCAGTGACAATGGTGAAGGTATTGCCCATCAGAATGTGGTTGAATGCAGCAAGAGCATCAATCACAGCAAGGGCTTCCTTGTCCGTCATTCCATAATTCATTTGTGAATTAGTAAACTTTCTGCTGTGTAATGCCGCTAGTCTTGCCGTTTCATGGGAGACTCCTTGTCCAACCCATACTCCAACTCCAACATCCGATGCATCAGTAATCAGCCATATTGATTTCTGGATTACTGTAGTCGATAGGTTGTATAACATTGGCGTTTTTAATCAATTCCTTGATGTTGGTAAAGGCTTGGTCATGAGTGTGGGTCCAAGCAAATTCTGCATTGCCGGTAAGGTCTGTGAGCGGTACTGTCACAGTAGCGTGGTGTGGTAGGAACTGGGAGATATAGTTAACTAATCCTAAAAATCGCATGAGTTCCTTCTGATTTCGGGGTGTTGTCCATTCTGTCAAACAGGATATCTTTCCGGGGACTGCATGTATTCCTTTGTCGTCTATTACATGTCCTAGGATATCGAGCTTGTCGGCAAACAGGATTGATTTATTCCTGCTAGCCTAGAACCTAGCTTCCCTTAGTTTAGTACAAACCAAACCTATATAGTAGGCATATTCTATTTTGGTGTTCGAGAAGATGAGGATATCATCAATATAGACCCAGACAAAATAGTGGAGGTATTCGCTTAGGAGATTTTCCATAATTTGCATAAAGGTGGCGGGCGCATTCATATCACCTTGCAACATAACTCGGCTAATGAAACTTCCGAAGGGCGTTTTGCAACTGTTGTAGCGCTCACTTTCTGGATCTAACCTTGTCTGGAAATAGGCATTACTTAGGTCGATCTTGCTTTGGAATCTAGCCCATCCAACTGCATTCAGGATCTGGGTTTGATTTAGGATAGCGGAGCTGTCCATTACCGTGTTTTCATTTCGTAGTTTGAGGTCAACCAAGGGGCGGATTCTTTTGCCATCTGCTTTGGGTTGAACAAACATAGGAGCGGCACCTGGGGCTTCTACTCGGTAGATGACTCCTCTTCTTTGTTGTTGGTTGATCCAGTCACATAGTGGGCCTTTGTATACGTCAGGAATAGAGTAGATGGGTTGGTTCTTAAGATTAGAGGGGTCTCGAAGACGGATGTGATAGTTCACTTCTCTCATAGGCAGTAGTTCTTCGGGAATTTGATCAGGGAAAACATCTGAGTATTCAACCAATAGGTGTTAGGCAGTTGCTTCACAGACTGCAGCTCAGTATTCTCTACTTGTCGGCTTGCATGAGACTCTGACCTTTTATTCTAGGAAATCGATGGTTGATTCCCCACACCTGATTATAGCTTTATGGCGGTTCAGAACTGGCATCCCTATCAGGGCATCGTATTTGGCTAGATTTCCAACTAGCATTTCCTAGAGGGGTAAGATGGCAGAGCCAAGTCGAATAGTAGCGCTGCAGGTTTTATAGCTTATTGATCGTGATCCCTTTACCGCCATATTGACTGGTATGGATTGGTTAAGGTCTTGGGTTGGGAGACCATGGACAGAGACAAAAGCATTGCTGATCATGTCTCTTCCGATCGTACCAGTATTGAACAGGACTCGCGCCTTCTTGCTATTGATTAGAATAGTTCCTTCCAGGGCAGTGTGTACTTTAAACGTAGCCTGAGGTCAGACACTGTTGCATTTCACATCGATATACCTGATATGGATCTCCTCATATTCGCTGGATTGGGCATCTTCACTATCGCTCTCAACATTGTTTGCCGAAGTTTCCTGCTTAATCGCCTTTCCTTTTCCTTTCTTTGTAGGGCTGTTCTTTGCCATGTGTCTTATTTTGTCACATTCAAAGCACTCTCCTTTCTGTCATCTTGATTCCTTGGAAGACTTTGACTTCTTTTTGAAAATGCGTGGGATATCGTCTTCAGAGTTGCTGGAGGGTTTGTGTTGTGGTTGGCTATTCCTACTAGAAGATGTCTGTATCTTGTATGCCTTGGTCTCATGGAGGATGGCGTCCTTTCGTTCTGCTCTTGCAATTATTATTGCAATATCATTGTCATCTTCCTCAAGTGGTTCTACCTCTTGTCGGAGGGTAGGGTGTATAGTATCATAGAATCGTCGCTTAAGAATGTAGTTAGAAATGCTTCCTTTCTTCATTTGGTCCTTATACATCAATAGATCCGTATCTACATCTGTAATCCTTTTGACATGCATTCCATTAACTTGCTGGAGCTGGTTGAATTTGTTGTATAGGAGGTCGTTGGTGATAAAGGATTGGAATCGGCCTTTCAGGTAATCGAGGACTGTAGATCCTCTTAATCTCACATTGCCGCCGTAATCATTATAGCATTAGTGGTATGCATCGGTTGCCTTTCCTTCGCAGAATGATCCAATTTAAAGTCCAGTTGTGGGGTCTTCCACATCTTTTCCTTGCAAGAGAAGATAGTGTGAAAGTTCCGTCGCCCATCGGTCAAAAGCTTCAGGTTTGAGGTCTTTTCCTTCACCTGTAAACTTTGCTGGAAGGTGGAGTTTGAACTTAGGAGGTTCAAATACTGTGGGTATTTCTTCTTGAACACGAGATTTTCCTCCTCCAGAAGGTCCTCCTCCTGAAGGTCTTCCTTTTGTACTAGCCATATCTGATTCGCTACTGGATTCGGGGTCGATTAGAGGTTCAAGGGATGGCTACTTTGCTGGGGTAGAGGGAAATTCTCCCGGGGGTTGTGTATCTTCCGTATTTGCGGGTTCTCCTGGCTCTTTAGCAGAGCGACGGGGTTGTTTCTTTCTTGTAAGGTCTTGTCGTGGGATCTGTTTCCCACTCCTGTTTGTCAAAAACTCTATATTGGATTTGAGACGAAGCTGAATGTGCCATGATTCTGCCGCTTCTCTCCGCTAGCGTTCTGAGGTGGATATCGATAGGTTGATCAGGCCTAAATCCAGGGACAGGTTCTTAACCACTTGCTAAGGTTAAAAAAATGTAACGTGTTCACAAGGTGCTAATCACGTTGTCGGTAATGAATATGATAGTTGGCAGGTGGCCTGCTCTTCCGGAGAGGAGGCGAGAGCTGAGAACTAAAGGAGGCTTCGAGAGTGTACTGAGGAACAAAGAAGTAACCGTTCAACCAAGTATATTGAAATACTGTCTGTCGAAGTCTGCCTTTTCTATCGTAGAAACAGGCGGTTTTTAAATACACAAATCTGTTCATGTCTAGTATGAACGAAACTAATCAAAGGTATCAATCGATACACTTTAGTAAAATTTCTTAAGAATCAAAGCGATACTTAAAACAAAACATAAAACAAAATCAAGTATCAAAGCAATACTTAAAACAAACCAAGTATTAAAGTGATACTTAAAACAAAACATAAAACAAAACCAAGTATCAAAGCGATACTTAAAACAAACCAAGTATTAAAGCGATACTTAAAACAAAACATAAAACAAAACCAAGTATCAAAGCGATACTTAAAACAAACCAAGTATCAAAGCGATACTTAAAATAAAATATAAAACAAAACCAAGTATCAAAGCGATACTTAAAACAAAACATAAAACAAAACTAATAACTGAGTACCCGTACCGGCTACACACATCTCATGACTCGTATTTGAGCCATGTGCAAAAGCATCACAAATCTCACACATAACAAATTATATGACTCAAATGAGTCATATGTGTGAAACAATAACATACCTGTAACTCATAACCATGTGTCATGTAAAAACCTTTTCCTTGCCAAGCCACATTCATAACACAAGATTATTTCAGAAGCAGGTTTTAAGCTTCTGATACCAAGGAAAAAGCCTTTTTGGAGGAAAGAACAAAAGAAGAAGAGAAAGGAGTTTACTAGGAGAAAGAGGAACTGGAGAGGGGCATGGAATTGGGTGGTTTTTATTGATAAAGCCATTATCATCGATAATACAAATCATGTTAGGAGAAAGGTCGGGATAAGAGCTGGTGAGGAGCTAGAAGAAAAAAACTTGAAGTCTAGCTTTAAGCTAGAAAGGACAAGCATTGGTGTCTATGCTGTAATAATGAAGGATGAGAGGACTGAGTTAATTCTTGTGACAAAGAGGAGGGAGGAGGAAAGGACTAGTAAAAGAGACAGACTTGACCTCAATTCCTACCAATATGCAACTGAGAGCTACCAGCCATACCTTATCCCTTTTATAGAAGATCTAGATAGACCTTCTGACAATATCTACCTAGCTGCAGATAATGCTTCCTAGCATAGTGGTGAGGAAAATCGAAAATTAGAGGCAGACTATGGTTACAAAAAACTCCCTTAGCCACCCAACTCTCCAGATCTCAATCCTATTGAGAGCACCTGAGCACTACTCAAAAGAGCCCTCAGAAAGTGTTTCTCTAGATTGGAAAGAAAGCTCTATAGTGCTGCTGAATTATTTCAGGTAGCAAAGAAGGAGTGGGATTTGATTCTTCAAGAGACATTGAATGCTATCTGGTTAGACAGGATGCCTGAGAGAATTCAGGCTGTTTTGGATGCAGATAAAGGTCATACAAATGGTAATTAGATTTATTTGAAGCTTAGATCATATACTTTCATCTATTTCTTAATTGGCTTTGTATCTTGATTTTTTCTAAGGTTGAATTCATTAAGTATTATGGTTGTGGTTACTGGGCAGGGATATAATTATTAAATAGACATGACTGTACCAGGGCGATAGTGGGTGAGGCAAAGCGTATTATACATCATTATACAATACGTGTAAGACCTAATCAGTAGATGCACACGATGGTATTTAAATCCTAGTAGTATGGAGTTTTATGGAGAATGTATGGGAGCAAGCTGGTCAGTATATGAGATATAAGGGCTACTGTATATTGTACTGGTATATATCTGTAGGTATAGTCTTAAGTATTAGTGTGAGAATATAGTGTTGGAAATTACATTATTCCTTTCCTATCCGGTGATGGGGCTGTGTTGGTCATGTGACATAGCCACATGACTGAGTATATATGCTATTGTATTTTAGTATGGTCTAGAGATTTCCTTGGTATTGGGCAGTGCTCGTATAATAATAAAGAGATATATAAAGGGCTAGCCTGTTCTTAAAGAGAGCGCGTAAGTTTAGATTAATCTTTAAGTCTTCAGAATTTATTGTGGTTACCATTGTTACTTCATTATCATAACAGTTAGTACAATAGATACAAATATTTTCAGATTATGAGTCCAGGTTTTTGAGATACTTCCACATTCCCAGCATGAATCAGAAGACCTCTGAAGTACTATAAGTTAATGTATCACTATCTCCCACCCTCAACCAATCTTCTATTACATCATGGCGAATGATTTCTTTTACAACACACATGAGTGCCTACCTATTCCCTCTAAACACGGCCTTCACTACTGTAAAGGCTGTAATCATATCTGACTACTAAACTTCGATAATTTATTTCCTATATGCTGCAAACATTACTACGAAAATATCTGAGGTTATGTGCTAGATTATCTCAAAGATATCAATCGATACGAATGACTTCCTAACATAAGACAAAAGAACTAAACAGTCTACATCACAATGTCATTCAAAAACTACATAAAATCTGGCTTAAGCATTTCTGTCAAGGATTATTACAAACTCTATGGTAAAGAAAACTATTAAACCTGGGCTGACACTTGAGAGATAGTTTTCAAGGTCCTAGATTTATGGGATATAGTATCAGGCAAATCTGTAAAACCTGAACCTCCTTCCGAAAGTAGTGTAGTAACTTACACCACACAAATCAAGAAATGTACAAGGAAAGACAAAAGAGTAAAGTTCTTCCTATACCAAGCCATTGACACTACCTTCCATGCTGACATCTCTCTTAATGTAAACTCCAAAGATGTTTGGCAAGCCATTAAAGATAGGTTTAGCAAAGAAACTCCTGCAACTAATATGATCTTACTTGAAGCTATCTAGAAGATCAAACTCATCTCTAGATAATTAATCCCTTACTATACAACCAAGTTTGAAACCACTTGAAATCAATTAGTCTAACGATATACCAATAATACGGACGTAGACCCAATCTGAGTCTGTGATAGGAACAGTATTCATATTATCTATAAACAACCTACATCCTGATATATGTGACATGTTATTAGCACGAAAAACTATTCGCTATGTGGATGTCAGAGACTACTTTATCAGAAGGGCTGCTGAGAAGTCAGAAGGAAAAGAAGAGGAAAAGGTACTAAGTATACCTAGAGGTGAGAAAAAGAATTGCAGCTATTGTGTAAAGAGAGGAAAAACAAGTGACAACAATATAATCGCTAAATGTCGAAGTCAACAAAAGGAAAAGAAGAGAGAAGAAAAGGGAAAACAAACTCAAACGGCCACGACAACTGATGTGAATGTTATGCTATTAATGGCTGAACATATGCTATTAAATTCGGAAATAGTAGAGGGTAAAAACTCTACAAATTAGTTATGCGACTCAGGTACTACAAGTTACATTTTAACTAAACTTAGGTTATTTCCTCAATCTCACTCCTTCCTCCTGA
>NW_003298755.1:2525204-2526603 GCF_000151645.1 Tuber melanosporum
CGTCCCAAAAAATTTGCAGAGATGCTACGGTAAGCGTCGTGTACGTATCTTTAAACAGACACTGTATGTTCCCTTCTTTCGATACTCATTAGTGTCAGAATCAAGAATGGATGATTTTGGAGTAAGGATAGTGATGGAAAAGGGAAAGAGATTGTTTAAAAAGGAAGGGACAATATTCATGATAGCAGATAAGAAAGAAGAACTATGGTATATAAGAATGAAAAAAGAAAGTATTATGATTTCCTTCTACAAAGAAAGGCATCAGGCTCTTGGATATCTGAAAGTAATTAAGGATTATTACAAGGATACTTCCTCCATTAATACCTCTCAATACTTCAATTGCAATACCTGCAATAACTATAAATCAACTTATAACGTACCAAAGACTATCAAAATTAGCACAAAATCACTGTTTGAAAAAGAGCATTCTGATTTGAGTAGTCATATGTTAGTACCTACTCTTGGCAAGAACAAGTACTCCATAACATTAGTCGACAATTATACCAAGTACTATTGAATATACTTACTGAAGCTTAAGGATAGGGCAGCTACAGAAATATAGATTTTTTGGGAACTGATAAATACACAATTCGGCAAAAGGATCAAATAACCATAAAGTGACTAAAGCACCAAATATGCCAACCAAAAAAATACCTAATCTTTTGAATCAAAAGGAATCATTCATACTACCTCTCCTGCTTATAACCCTGAATTGAACAGAGTTATATAAAAAATAAACAGAACTCTTACAATAATTGTACAGTGCATGATGCCAGGAGATCAAAAGGTTTTATGAGGGAAAGCCTACTCTACTGCTGCCTACCTATACAACAGACACTGACATTCAAAAATAAAAACAACACCTTTCAAGCAACTATATGGAATGAAACCCATGATAAATCACTTACATCCATAGTTCACGGATGCTTTGGTACACATTCTGGCTGAGAAAGGCAGAAAATTTGACCAAACATCTCAGAAAGGCTACCTGATTGGATACACTTCCAATCCCATAATATACTGAATCTACATACCAAAACAGCATACAGTAACTGAAATAAGAGACATAAAATTTACCAAAATAAAAGAGGTATCATTCAAATATTACCAACTACCAGTAGACAAAACAACAGAATCAGAGGATGAAAACACACCCAAAAACACAACTCAAAATACAGAACCTCTCTCATCAACCACAATCATGCCTGATGAATTTCAACAATCACCTGAACAAGAGAGACTATCCAAAATCCTTCAACAACCAGCATAGTCAAGACGATTATCAAGAGTTTACAAACCTACTGAGAAAGTCAAAGCCAATGCACAGCAAAGACTACAAGAGTTAAATGATAGAAATGACAAGTTTAAGAAAGCAGTTCGAGAAGCTCCACAAATCGTG
>NW_003298755.1:2527001-2551234 GCF_000151645.1 Tuber melanosporum
ACGAGTTGCTACTGGGACTGAATGCTACTAAACGAACTGGTTTGCCACCCAGTTCCAGTGTACTGACTCAGGACAAGTATCACTATTACTCAGCATGCAAATTGAAATAACAACTGATCATGTTAGGATCTACCAGAAATGATATATAAGCAAGTTACTAGAACGTTTCAACTGGACCGAAGCTAAACCATTTACAATCCCAATCAAACTACACACAATACTGATGAAGGCCACCAATGACAATGAATTGTATGAACAGTGATCATACTAGTCCATAATAGAATCCTTGATGTATGCCACTGTTACAACATGACTAGACATCGCACATGCCCCTGCCTTTCTAAACCAGTTCTCCTTATAACCTACAATCACTCACCTCAAAGCTGCTAAAGAGTACTATAATATAGTAAAGGAAAGAAAACCATAGGTCTACAATATATCCATAATACGAGTAATACACCACTTTAGCTATAAAACAATGTGTTGTTTACCTCAAACCTCAAAGACAGAAAATCATTTACTGGATTAATTGTTCAAATATATGGTCATACAGTAATCTGGCATTCAAAGAAACAAAAAACTGTTGTCACATCAACTACAGAAGCTGAGTATGTTGCACTCACCTTTGCAGCAAGCTAAAGTGTATGGTTAAGAAGAGGGATGTCATGTATGGAAATCAACTTGAACACTATACCGACTATCCATTATGACAATACAGCTACTATAAAGTTAACTGAAAACACCAGTGTATCTGATCAAACAAAACATATCGATGTACAACATCACTATACAAGGGAGTTGAGGGAAAATGGAGAAATTGAGGTAAAAAGAGTTAATACAGAGAACAACTTAGTGGATATATGTACAAAAGGATTGGTTAGAGTATTATTTGAAAGTTTTCTGGTTAGGTTAGGAATAGAACCATAGGGAAAGTGTTGGAAATTACATCATTCCTTTCCGATCCAGTGGTGGGACTGTGTTGGTCATGTGATACAGCCACATGACCGAGTATATATGCTATTGTATTTTAGCATCTTCTAGAGATTTCCTTAGTATGGGGCAGTGCTTGTATAACAATAAAGGGGTATATAAAGGGAAGGTTCAGCCCTGTTCTTAGAGAGAGAGCACAAGCTTGGATTAATCTTTAAGTCTTCGGATTTTATTGTGGTTATCATTATTACCTTGTTATCACAACAGTTAGTACAATAGATACAAATATTTTCACATAGTCCCAACTGTGAGTGTATATCTCAGCTTGGCAAGCCCACAACTTTATGTACATATAGAGACAGATCTCCACTCTCTGAATGTTAAAAACTTTCCTTGATTCCTAAAAGTATCACAACACTTCTGAGTTCCACTCTGTGTCCACATCGGTATCTCTCCTCACCACAATCGCGACTGCACGATTCGTCTACCTCCATCAGCACATATAACCTCACAGCTTAGATTCTATATCATGAGACTTGACAAGCTGCAGCACCAGGATGACAATACTTTTGATTTAGTAAAACCCTGCGATGTCCTGATTAGATTTAAGATCATAATATGCCTAAAGCGCGCTATCTTCGAGAAGGATACGGTAGGGTTCCGACTGTGGATTCTCAAATTATATGCCGAAGGCTGGTACAGCGCGTTTGGGAAGATTATGTCTGAAATCTTGGTGTAGTAGCGACATCAGATCTAAGTCTTTAGTAATTTAGTAATCTAGTAAGCCCCGCAAAGCAGGTGATAGGTGTAGCACTCAGGCTCCTTTGATTAAACAAAATCTAAATTTGTGTGGTAGTAGATGATTGTAATAGTGCGGACACTTCACGAGACACGGGAGCATGTGCTCCACAATACTGTGTAATTCAAGCCAGTGGCGCACTGCAGGGGCGTAGCGATCAAGATGAGAAGAGAGAATAGTTATGAAAGACGCGTGTACAAATAAATACAGAAATCTGAAGACCAGCAATTGGGGTCTCCCACCCGGCGCGAGATTGGTAGAAGAACTACTCCTCTAATGTACAATGTTTGGCAAATTCATTCATTAATTCCTAGAAGTAGTCAGTAGAGATTTTGAGGGGTAGTTATATATGGGAAACCATACGTCAAAGTCGCAATCAACCATACTCCCAAATATGGGGTTCCTTTCACCGATTCTCTCCATGCGGATTCGGGGGCTTGATATGCCGAATGCGACCTTTGCCAATAGCCTAGGGTCGTCCCGCACCCTACAGCCTTTTAGGACCTCTTCGAGACGGTAGGGATCAACTGGGGACTTCTTAATTATAGGTTTTGAGAATGTAAGCGGCTCCCTTGTGTTACAGAACTGGCATTTCCCGCAGCCCTCCGATTTAACTGAGTTCTCATCACCAAAATATTTTGCTAGGCCCTGCGCGATACATCCAGGACTGGTAATGAGCTCAATCACATTTTTGCTGCGCCTGAGATCATCCATCTCGCGTTGCTCCATCTGCTCATAAGCTTTGTCGATCAATTCTTGGATATCTGCTTCATCCTTTGGGAATGGTTTGAGAATACGATAGCGTTGGTGAACCCTGCCAGGATTTAATTCTATCAGCCCCTGGGCCGAAAAGCTCTGCATTCTATAGACTAGTTCCTCGCGCTTGAATCCATGCTCCTGGCTGAGTTGATCAATATCCACGGATCTCATCATTGATTTTCGTTTAATTTTCTTTTGCATGCTCTCTAGCAAAACTTTTGTGATGGGATCGTCGGTAGCGGTAAAACTCGCAAAACCATCGGACTGCACAAACCTGTATGTCGAGTACTTTGGTGTGATGGCCCGCAAAAGCTCAAAGCGAAGCTCAAGTTGGGAATAGAGAAGGTTAAGAGCGTTTATCTGGTTTACACCATTAGTCTTCAAGATTGTGATGCAGTAAAACGAGGAGACAACTGACTTTGATATCATGATTCCTGCTTTGCAGATTGATATCCGTCTCTATGACATCACCGACCTCAACCCCCTCATTCGATGCGAACAGCTCCCTTAGAAGGTTGTTAACACTCTTTTTGCTTGGCAGATCCAGGCGGCAAAAAAATTCACGTTGGACCCAGTCCTCTCCGCAGAGATAGAGCATACACTTGCTCTCGTTGCCGTCACGGCCGGCGCGTCCAATTTCTTGACTGCGGCTGTTAGATCGGGAACCCAGAGACAGGGGCCGTCTGGGCCAGTTACATACCTGTAGCCCTCTAAGCTACGCGGGAAGTCGTAATGGACAATATTCCTGATATCGGGCTTATCAATGCCCATACCAAAAGCAATCGTGGCAACAATCTGACCTCGGAGAGGACAATTAGCAAAGCAATAATAGTGCGTATAAGATTTGCTCCGTAATATTACCGTTAAATCGTTCCGGTTCATAAATTCGTCTTGAGCATATGATCTTTCATCTTTGGTCATACCAGCATGATAATGCATTGCCTCCACCCCAGCCACAGTCAAGGCCTGGGCTACTACTTCGGCTTGCTAGGAAAGTGCATTAGAATTACATTTGTATAAAAAGGGGGCAAAGAGACCTTGGACTAAAGAATTCGTATGAGGGGAGCCGGAAGTGGAGACTGACCTTCTGAGTGGTGACATAGACGATAGATGATCCAGGATTCGAGTACAAGAAATCAGATAGCTTAGCTAATTTGCCCTCAATTGTCTCAAAGTGCTCTGCCAGAAGTGAAAGACTAAGCAGGATCGTCAGCAAACTGATTATCTATAGGTTACGAGAGAAAACAACATAACCGGCTCCTACAAAATAGGCACTTACTTCTCTCTATAGGTAGGGTTTTTGAACAGCCCACTCTCCGGAACACCGAAGGCTTTCAAGATATCCTTGCAAACTTTTGGCGTAGCCTTAAGATGAAGTATTAGTTTATTGCGTCAACATTCCAACCGAGACAAAGTGGTAATGGTATTGAAACACGGGGTTCTCATAGAGTAGGCGGCAACTTACGGTAGCCGTGAGACACAGAACTCTCTCTGCATTCATTTCCTTGACAAACCGAGCAACTATTGCGCCAAAAGAGTAATCAGCAATGAAGCCTTATAGCGGGAGCGAAGACTGACCCTTGAGATAGTCAGGCCTAAATGCTTGTCCCCACTCAGAAATGCAATGGGCTTCGTCAACGGCTATCAAGCGAACACGAGTGCGCCTAACCATTTCAACAAAAGCTTCGTTGTTGAGACGTTCAGGCGCGCAATAACTCGAGGTCAGAGGCTAGTTAGCTGGTATCAAACAAGATATCATTGTACGAGCTTACAGTAACTTCAATTCTCCCTTCCTCAAAAGATCATAGGTATTAAGGATAGATTCACGTGTCTGCGTAGAATCAATGGCCGCAGCTTTAACACCTCTTTTTTGGAGAGCCTCGACTTGATCCTTTGAAAAAAGCCACCGCATTAGAAAACTCAACATTCCCCCATTGAGATATCAAATGACAAACCTTTATTAGAGCAATCAAAGGGCTGACAACAATCGAGATGCCTCCCTTTTCTTGGCCCATGCTCTCGTCATGCTCGTCGAGAGCCAAAGCAGGAATTTGGAAAGCTAAACTCTTACCGCCACCTGTGGGGAAAACGATGACTGCGCTCCCTCCATGGATCAATCTGGAAATAACTTTCTCCTGTTGCGAACGGAACTCGTTGAATCCCCAAGTCTCTCTCATGATTTTATGGGCAAGCTCTGAAGTGGCTGGGTATTCGGTAGTATCATTGGGGTCGATTCCCCTAGAGTGATCCGAACCAGATCCCTTCCGCCCCCGTTTGAATCGAGTCCACTTACGACCGGAGGCAGGTTTCGCGGGTTCAGCCCTTTGGTCGCTCCCATACTGGAAGAATTGTGCTTCATTTTCAGAGTCAAAAGCATGGCTCTCTTTCACTTGCGTGTACGAGGATCGTTCTTCAATTTCAAGTTCAAAAGTATGGCACTCTTCCACTTGCATGTGCCATTGTGCTTCATTTTCAGAGTCAAAAGCATGGCTCTCTTCCACTTCTTGCATGCGCGAGAGTTGTGCTTCATTTTCAGAGTCAAAAGCATGGCTCTCTTCCACTTCTTGCATGCGCGAGAGTTGTGCTTCATTTTCAGAGTCAAAAGCATGGCTCTCTTCCACTTCTTGCATGCGCGAGAGTTGTGCTTCATTTTCAGAGTCAAAAGCATAACGCTCTTCCGCTTCTTCCATGTTTAAACCGCCCCGACCGCGCGAGGCCGTCGTTGAGAACGGCGAGACAGTAACAAGTGGGGTATTCTGTCCATTGAATCGTAAAGGCGGTGGTGGAGGATGTAGGGTGACGTGCCCGAAGGAGGACATTGGTCCCACCACACGAATACTGAGACTCGGAAAACGCACGACACGGGATCGATAAGCGAGTGCTCGGTAAGCCATTGCGGTGATGTTTGGTGGAGAAATGCTGTAAATTGAAAGGAACTCGCACCGCAGGTAAAACAAAGTTGTTGCCGGAAGGACTGGAGGCTCAATAAACAGTCCTGGGTGAAAAACAAACAATTTTTCCCCGCTGGGTACCCTACCCTAATCTACTTCTGGTATCATATCTAAGCTAAGGTATTACAGCATGACGTGATAAAGGGGGGATGCGATGTGTGATAAGATCCCGTTTCGGGTGATGCTGTGTGAGAGCCTAAAAGTTGATCTGCGGGTTTGCCTCCTCCTTATTACTCTACGAGTACTACAAGTATCATAGTACAAGCGCAAGTATGATAGCTCGTTTGTGACACCTTTCTCTTCCGCCTGTACTCGCAGCTCGCACCTCAAGTATTCGAGCACGGTACAGTACCGATATCATAAGGCAGAACACAAAATCAGCCCTTCGCCTCAACAGCACAACAAACTTTCGAGCATCCTGCCAAGTTCCATCTAGGGGGCCCAATCGCCCTCGGCAATATTCCCACAATCCTCTCTGCACACTTTTGCCCATCCCGGCGAAATCGCTCCACCCTTGCTCTCCGCTGCGGTCTCCAATAAGGAAGGAAAATTCTGCGGAGGATAAAAAATAGAGGAAGCTCTGCACTTTCAACCCGACAGAGCAGGGCACACTGAACTGATCCGATAGCCACTATACTCCAGTATGCCCCGACCTTTTAAATGGGGAGAATATTTCAACAAGGACACGCCGCTCCCTAACCGCTCGAATAAATACCAAGTTACCTGCCTCAAATGTCAAAGACAGATACCCAAAGGGAGGTTGGAAGATCGTACTCGTCACCTGATCGACGAGTGCCCGGGACTGAGTCCGGAGGATCGCATGACGGTGGTTGAGGTTGACATTAGAGATCGGGAAGCGGCCGAAGCTGCGGCGGAAGATCGAAATGCAACAGGTAACAAAATCAAAAGGCCTAGAAACGCCTGGGTCAAGAGCAATTTTACGGAGGCAGGGATAGCGGAGCTCTCGAGGCTCCTCAGAGCTCACCATCCAGTTGAAACTGAGACAGATTGGGCTGGAGTCCTCGGTGAGTATAATATTTGGGCGCACAGGAACGGCTGCAGAAAGCACACCCTCGATAGCCTGAAGAGACAATGGTACGTTATAAACTTCGAATGGGAGGGTATAAATACGATACTATCTAACACTAAGGAAGTAGGGAGCCTCGCGTCAAGAATGCTCCTGGGAGGACAATCTACAACTACGCGCAAGACACAAGCAAATATGCGTGGGACACGGACGAGAGAGGGGATATGGGTACGCCGGTAATCGGGGGTCTGGAAAATGCGGGGAATGAGGGCGGTACAGATCTTGAAGCTAGTTACAATTCAGGTCTCGTCGCCGCAGCTGCTGGCCCATCCTACCCAATTGCTGGGACTTCACCGGCGAACCGGTTTAGCGAAAGCCAGCCTCTTGCTTCAACGCTTCTACCACTCCCGCCAGCAAAACGACCAAGAGGGAGAGTTGTACCTGTGACGCCTACGGCAGCAGCAGCTCCTCAACCTGCAGAAGGCTCTTCGTTGGTGACGGTGCTTGAACGCATGAATCAAGAGAAAGGCAAGCAGATCGAGAAACTGGAGACCAAAATTGAAAAGCTGGAAGAAAGGCTTGAAAAGTTGGAAGAAAGGCTTGAAAAGCTTGATGATCGGAATAGGAAATCGGAGATTCGGAGTGGAGTCTTCGGATTGCGGCTCATCACTAGAAAGGACGTAAATGGGCGGGCAACTGGAGAAAGGGGTGGAAAGCGTAAGAGAGGGAGCTCTATGGATTTTGCGTCAATGGCCCAATTAGAAGAGGGTAGCGATGACGGGGACGGAGGGGAAACTATTTAGTTAATCAAGTTTGGTTCAGAGGTTATTGAGGTCATTTCAACATGTGGTTGATGGTAATCTGTGGACTACTGATGGGTTTGATGCGGGTATCGGAGTTGGTTATTAATGTTCCGGTTTGTGGGGTGTCACACGAACCTGACAGGGCAGCATAATGGTAAAATTGTTTATGTTTGTATTGCGGTACTTTGCCAGAGCATCAGCGTCCCCAGAAGGCATTCATCGTACTCGTTTTGTTTTTGTTTTTTACGGCTCCTTCTGTGTTGATTTAGAGAGCTTCCTCGTGGAGGTCTCATCTGACTTTATAATACCTTCTACCCTCTAGCCACAGATACCCGGTCAGAAGTATGATATAATATCAGAAAACAAAGAACGACATTAGAGAATAGAATTTTCGGCTACTAGAAAGAAAAAAAAGAAATCACTACGGACTTATGAAATCAGCATAGAAAAGGGGATAATAAAGAAAAGATGCCTATGTACTGGAGCGAATTTCAAAGGGTAAATACGCGTTGAGCAATAATGATACAGGAAAGTAACTTAAGTTGAGACATCCGTTTTTTTGTAACAAGCCCATAAATGTGGCGGTAAACTAAAATAATGATTATGCAATGGGTTATACAGCGCTAATAAGTCTAGGAAATTAAGGTGGTTAAACGTATATCAGGGTAATTTAAGGACTCTGGACTCGTCTCCCAAGAACTTTCTGCGATACGCCACAATCCCGGCGATCACTGTCATGAAGTCTTTGATCCCCTGAGCCTTTAGTTTCTCTATCTCCTCCCTAAGGCCTTGGTTATAAAGTGCCTGTTCGATTTCTGTCTTGCCCTCTTTTGCGGAGGCCAATTCGACAAGAATATCGGCATCTGGTTGTTTCCATTAGCCCAAGAGATATTCAAAGGGAGAGGGGATATACCGGATACTTCAAGTTCTCTAAAATGTTGGTTCAAACAGGTTCGGTCATTACATATACCGCCGTTAAATTCGAACAAACACATCTGCTTGAGTGGCTGAATGCGGTTCGTATATGTGAGACTTTTGTATCCACCAGGAACCATTTCGAGATATCGGGGATGGTAGCGAAATGACTTGAAAATTGATAAGGGCGAAACGTATTCAGTGAAGACATCGTTAGGTGGTTTAAGGTAAGTGCAAATCTATAAAACTCAGAACCACAAACGCAAAAGAATTTTATGGTGAGATTCGTGGTTAGCGAACGACAGAATTATGGGGACAAGTCATCAAACATAGGATTAGACATCGGGGCAAACCTTGCTGCTAGCTACAACTTCGTCGGGGGCGTGATGGTTCTTTTGCTCGGGCACTATTCTAGATATATTAGCCTCACCAGATGTGTTCTTGATCGTAGCCTCATCTTGTGGTTTGAGAGATTGTCCTGTAACTACTGCGCGAACAACTTGTGGGCTTGTTTTATTATCTCTCGTCGGCTTGTCCCGAACCTGTGGTCCTGCTATTATTTCTTCACTAGAAGAGATATTTTCATTAGAGCTTGAGGTGGTTGATGACCCGGAAGATGGATCATCATTAGCAATGTCCCCATGAACAGAGTTCATATATTCAGTATCAGCATCCATATCGATGTCGATGTCCATATCCGACTCATGGTCATTGGCTTGGCTACTCTTTGAAGCGCTCTTATCGTCAACATCCATCACTTCATGCGGTCTCGTTTCAAAGGATTGAGTTGCAGGAGCTAGAGTTGCGGCCTGCTGGGACTGGAGTTGATTGGAAGCCTGTATCTCATTGGGCGATACATTAGCTGAAGCGGTTTTGTGGAAGGTTGCTGGTCTATTTCCTACGCTTGCTGTAGAGCTATTGCTGGCCACTGGATGCTGGCTATGAGTGGATTGGGCAGGGACTGGAAATTCCTGAGGGTGAAGAGGGGACTTGGGGGAAAGCGACAAAGCTTGGCTATTCTGTGAGGAAGATGGGCCAGGGGGGAAGTTTTCGGCATCCGTTTTATCATCTATAATCGAGGTCAATGCATAAGCGTTCGTTCGTGACTTTCTTCTGCCGGATTATCTCCCTATTTGTGACCGCAGTCAAAGTAACCCTAAAATGGGCGTAGCGAAGAGAATAGAGGGCCTTTTGGGCCGGGGGAGGGGTCTAGAGCTTGCTCACCTTCTTCAGTATGCTCCATACGCTTTTTCAGATTTTCGATTTCGGCAGTTTTCCTCCTAAGTGCTTCGTTGATGGATTCGGTGCTGCCCTCGACTGTGGTAAAACCGCTGCCACTTGCTTGTTCAAGTGTCTCCAATTCTTTTTCGAGTAAGAGTTTTTTCTCTTCAATCTCCATCTCCTCTTTCTCAATTCTCTCCATCTCCTCCCTGAGCCTTTGCCTTGCTGCCCTACTCTTTACCTTGTCGGCTTCAAAGGCCTCAAGCTTCTTCTGCTTCTCTTGCTTCTCTGCTCTTCTCCTCCTCTCCGCTATTTCAGATTCTGCTTGCTTTTTCTTTTCGGCCTCTTCCGCGGCTTCGAGCTCCTCAAGTTCTTCAAGGAGGAGTTTAAGTTTCTCTTGACTGGCCTCTTTCAGGGACTCCTTTTCCTTGGCCGAAGGAAATTGGTGTTGCTGACCCTTATCTGTTAGATATGCCCCATTACTTGCTATGCTTTCCAGGACCTCTGCTCTTGCAGGTTTGGATTGACTGTCGGAAGGCGGCGTTACTACACTATCATTATTTGGCGTACCGACTGATGTTGGGGTTGAGACACCGCGCTTTGCAGCAAGTTTCTTTTTGTGCTGCGCTTCCTGAATAGCTCGCTTGAGTGTCTCAATCTCTTCCATCTTAGATTGCAAAGCTATCTTGGCATGAGCACCTCCTGACCCATTTCTGTAGCCCGCATTGAGAGTTCCAGGGGGCGCCGTATTCACGGAACGCAGTGCTACGCTAACATTCACGGTACTTGCACTTCTTTGAACATGCTCGATCGGCCCGGGAGGACGAGCACCGGTAGGAGTTGATCTCGAGGTCCTTGCCTCGCCAAGTCCGGCGTCATCATCATCAACTTCATCAGTCCCCTCATCGTCATCTGAGACTTCAATAATGAGTCTTCCGAAGCGTTGTTCACCAAACTTACGTTTGGCAGGCTGGGGTTCAGAGTACAAATCCGATGCGACTGGTCTCTTTTTACGCGCATTGATTGGGCGTTCCAAAGGTGTAGCTGGAGATAAGACTGCGACATTTGTGCAAGCAGTTAAACCTACAGCAGACGTAGAAACAACAGGAAGAAGCTTGGGTTCCGGGGCGGTCGAATCTTTCATAACTGTATCAATGTGTTCATCTGCCTGGTTTGTTAACTGGATAAGCGGGCTGTTTGATATGTCCGCACCAGACTCTCCAAATGAGAGCCCCGGAATGCGTGGAACGTCCATGGAGGCTCTGGCAATAGCCGCAACAACAGGCATCGAGGAAACCGGCGTTGGGGCTTGAGAAAGAGCTTTTGCTGGGAGTTTTAACTCCCCTATTTTTCTTCTAAGGACTTCCTTCTTTGCTTCAACTTCTGCAGACCGTTTCGTTTTCTCGGCCTCTGCCCTAGCCGCTTCTCTTTCAAAAACCAATTCTGCAGCCCTCGCTTCAGCCTCTCTACGCTCTTTATCTCGAACGGACTTCTCCTTTTCTAGCTGCTTTCGGATCGTCCGGGCCTTTCGTTCGATCTCGGTTCTTTGGGGGGGAGCTGGTGCAAGTATTTGTCTAGTATCTTGCTGCGCCGCTTGGGTGACGTTGACATCCGCACCTGGAGACGGCGATGCGGCCTCAACCGGAACAGGGAAACCTAATCTTGTAAAAACCTTTCTGAGAACTCTTGGATTGATGCCTTCTTCAACCATGTTTGCGAATGTCACCTTTAAAGGGAGCATATTCGAAACAGCAGTTTCAGTCTCTTTGCGTAGAGCCTCAGGATTGCTGAGTAAGACTTCAGTTGGGAGTTGGGAGAAGGCCTGTGGCATCATGGAGTATGAAGGAACCCCGGTGGCCCCTCCATGAGATTGAGGTTGATGTTGAGGACCCGTCGGGGGCGATAGCTCAGGTTCGGCGAAGAGTAGAGATTTATGTTGGAGATTTTCTGTAAGAAAAACACGAGCGTAAGTAAGGGGCGAACCATCCATTCAGCATGGCATTCGAAAAAGGGGCAAAAACCAGACAAAGTAGCAAAGGCAACATGTAAAGCTGATGTACCTTTTTCAAATGACTCGATCTGTTGGTACTGAAAATCTGCAGGCCATATTCGGCCATAGGATAGTCCATTACCTGGAGGGGTTGGCAAATGAGCCGAAGATTGGTAAGCATATCCGGAATTGAATACGAGTGCATGATTACCCCGCGGCCGTGGTCTATAAGAATCGTCCCTTCACCGCCGTTCAATATTAGCATAGACAAATGGGGGTTCGATCAAGGCATTTACCGTGAGGATAAGGGCATGTTTGGCGAGTATGGTTGGGTTTGGCCATCTAGTCTCGGTGCTGGGAAAGAAGTTAGTGCTGGAGTAAATATAATATGTGAAGTGCCATTTACTGTAAGTTTCGAAAATTTGCTGTTGTTCCTCTCGAGCCTGTTGATTGCCTCCGATGCTATTTGACATTTCGTTAATGATAGTGCCTTGACCGTCTCCCTCAATATCAGACAGTTCGCCTTCTTCTCTATCCTCGACGGAAGTCCCGCCCGTCCGCTCAACGAGCTTACCCAATCCTGGAAGGGCTGGATCAATGCATGGAATCTGTGCTGTGGATGGTGGTAGGCGAGGAGTATTACTCGTAGCTTTCGGAAAATGGTTTGGAGAACGCGTAGCTGGTGAAGTTGGACTGCCTGTGGTATTACTGGTATTGGCGCTCGTCTTTCGATTGGTGTTAACTAGTACAGAGGGAAATCCCCCAAAGGCGGGAGTGGGAGGATAACTCGTCATCCCTCCTATAGGACAGTGTTAATACTTCGCACGCGTGTTTGCGCTCTATGACTTGAAACAAATAAATTGAATCAGAAAATAGAAAAGTTGTGCGAAGGGGATAAAGTTGGAAAGGAATGGCGGTGGCGGTTGTGGTGGTGGGGAATGAGGTCGCTTGAAGGAGGATCCCTTGAGTCAAGCTGGGCAAAGATTGTGCTGTAAGTAAATTAGGGTTAGTGAGTAAAGAGGGCGGCCAGAGGCTATGAACCGGCCCTCGATGTCTGAAGTCTAATCTGGTAGGTTATGGAGATGGCCCTGTTCCTGTGTCTACCGTACTCTGACCTGCTCTTGCCCGGCCTAGGGGGTCTTTTCCACAGTCGGCGAACCGTGATTATCTTCTTTCCTGCAAAGTCCTTGTTCCTGTCTTTGAGTAGCTAGTTTGCTCTACGATAGGTTCCTGATTCAAGCTGGTGCACGTAGCGCCGAGGTTTTGTGTCGGAGGTGCGATGGCACTGATTGCGACGGACAGATTGAGGTCGAGTACGTCGAGCCCGAACGTAGTCAAATATGGCAAATTATGACATTGCTTTGACTGTTCTGTCCCTTAAATGTTCTAAATGAGGCAATTCCTACGTGTCCTAATTGAGTCACGAGACAGGAGCAAAAAGGGCTGCCAAGATCGGCTATCTTCAGGCCCGCACACGGCTAGCACAAATCAAGCTCTTTGTTTATGTTTTGATGCAACCTACCAACTCGAACTTAACCGTCGGTCAAAGGAAGCTGGGCTATAGCACAGCTTTCCTCCATCACTTGCACCCCCCCATTCCATACATCCTCCACTACAGCCCTCGTTTTCCAACTTCTTTACCGGCATCTGTCGTTCAACTTCAATCCCTTTTCATAGCTAGGAATTGCCTTCACTCGTTTTCCCGGACTACCATGTCCGGTTTCAATCAATACACCACCTCCGGGTTCACCCCCCCGCAAAATCCTCCTGCGCTACTATCATGGCAGCAGCGCCGTTCAGCCCCTGGAGCCCACAGGAAATCTTCATCTTCTCCTTCCAATGGTCAAATATCACCTCCCTCTCCCGCAGCAGTAGCTACTTCGATGTCTTCCAACGACCCGTCTATACCGTCATTGACTTCTTCACCACCTCGGTCATCGATATCTCCTCCATCGCTTCCCGCACCACCGGTGCCATTAGCATCTACTCCGCCAAATAGGATCCATCGGCAATCTTTGTCTTTTTTTTCCCCATCAACTCTTTCAACTATCCCTCCACGGCATAACCGAAGTGGCTCTACTCCAAAAGGCATGCCAGGAACCTTCGCACCCAACTTTATTAAATCTACAGATGAGAGGCGGAATAGTGCCGCTAGCCTGGGTGCTGGTATCGCAGGAGAAAGTAGTGATTTCTCTGGAAGGAGGTGGGTATGGGTTAGGGATCCGGAGAAGGCTTTTGTGAAAGGGGAGGTGATATTGGATGAGGATGGAACTCTCACAGTCAGATGTGATGATGGTGCAGTATGTATGCCCAAGAAATGTTGTTGAAGATATTTGTTGCAGCATTCCTTGTTTTCTTGGTTCGGCTCTATTTTCAGCTCTAAAATTACGTTCGAATGAGTATCCGCTGATCTGAGACCACGATTAGGAGCGGATAGTGCACTCAGACAATGTCGATAAAGTCAACCCGGTCAAGTTTGATAAAGCTGACGATATGGCTGAGCTTACGCACTTGAATGAAGCCTCTGTGGTGTATAACCTCCAATTGCGATACCAGGCCGACTCGATATACGTAAGTTTGGCGCAAATTGAACTCATGCCCATTCAAAAACTAATGCTATTTTGTTCCAAAGACATATTCGGGCTTGTTCTTGGTGACAGTGAACCCTTATTGCATGCTACCCATATATAATAATGAGTACATAGCTATGTATAGAAATCGGTCAAGAGAAGACACCAAGCCTCATATATTTGCTATTACCGATGCCGCCTTCAGAAACATGCTTGAGATGAAAGAAAATCAAAGCATCTTGGTAACGTTAGTACATATAATCTAAGAATCCTAGCCTGCAGGGTTGCTAACATTTTCTGGCAGGGGAGAATCTGGGGCTGGAAAAACAGAAAATACTAAAAAGGTCATACAGTATTTGGCTGCGGTTGCCTCCGATAATTCATCATCACGACAACTAGGAACATTAGAGCTTCAAATCCTTAGAGCAAATCCCATTCTTGAGGCCTTCGGGAACGCACAAACTCTTCGAAATAACAATTCGTCGCGATTTGGCAAGTTCATACGAATCGAATTCACAAGGTCTGGGCATATCGCTGGCGCGTTCATTGACTGGTATCTGCTTGAGAAGAGTAGAGTTGTGCGGCAGGGGGAGGAAGAGAGGAACTATCATGTTTTCTACCAGCTTTTGAGGGGAGCGAGCAAGCAAATGAAGGATATGTATTTGTTGGGTGATGAAGGCATCGGCGCATGGAATTACACCAAAGACAGTAACAATTCGATAGCGGGTGTTAATGACACAGACGAATTCCGGTCACTGATGGAAGCTTTCCAGATAATGGGTTTCAGTTCCGACGAACAGATTTCAATCCTTCGGGTCATAGCTGCGGTTTTACATATTGGAAATATTCATGTTGTCCCAGAGCGCCGTGGCAGCGAAGACGCACGATTAATGAATCCTAGCCAGGTCGAGAAACTATGCCACGTGCTAGGAATACCTTTGGATGGCTTTGTTAAAGGACTACTCAAGCCTAGAGTAAAGGCTGGCAGAGAGTGGGTCAACCAATCAAGGACAGCTGAGCAAGTGAAACACAGTCTTGATGCTCTTGCCAAAGGGTTATATGAGAGAGGGTTCGGTAGACTTGTTGAAATGATCAATAATAAGCTTGATACCAAGGGCGATAGAGATAGTTTTATTGGAGTTTTGGATATTGCTGGTTTTGAAATTTTCGAGGTATGTCTATCTAATATTATTACGAACCCGATAGCTCATGATCTCCCAAAACATTTAGTCGAACAGCTTTGAGCAGCTTTGCATTAATTATACTAATGAAAAACTTCAACAATTCTTCAATCACCACATGTTCGTTTTGGAGCAGGAAGAATATGCAAAGGAGAAGATCGAATGGAGATTCATCGATTTCGGACACGATTTGCAGCCAACCATTGATCTTATAGAACTACCCAATGTAAGTAAGATATCTTGGCTCTCCTTCCGATTGCTAACACCTCGTGTTGTCAGCCTATCGGTATCTTTTCCTGTCTTGATGAAGACTGTGTGATGCCCAAGGCCACCGACAAGTCCTTCACTGAGAAATTACACTCGCTCTGGGACCGCAAAACCCCGAAATACAAGCGATCTTTACTAAAACAAGGCTTTATGCTTACCCATTATGCCGCCGAAGTTGAATATTCTACTGAAGGATGGTTGGAGAAAAATAAGGACCCGTTGAATGAGAACATCACGAGGCTTTTGGCTGCTTCTCACGATAGCCATATCTCCTCACTCTTCGCTGAATACGCCGAGGACGCGAGCGAGGCAGGAAACGTGATTAAGAGTCGTGTGAAGAAGGGGTTATTCCGCACTGTGGCCCAAAGGCACAAAGAACAGTTGACA
The DNA here is from genome assembly GCF_000151645.1 of Tuber melanosporum. Classification (NCBI taxonomy): domain Eukaryota; kingdom Fungi; phylum Ascomycota; class Pezizomycetes; order Pezizales; family Tuberaceae; genus Tuber; species Tuber melanosporum. Next base: position 2,542,802 of record NW_003298755.1, read on the forward strand.
AGCTTGATGGCTCAACTCCATTCAACCCACCCCCACTTCGTGCGATGTATTATACCTAATCATCAGAAGAGACCCAAGAAGTTAAATGCGCCACTCGTTCTGGATCAGCTCAGGTGCAATGGTGTATTGGAAGGGATAAGGATTGCGAGAACGGGATTCCCGAACAGATTGCCGTTTGCAGAGTTCCGACAGCGATATGAAGTCCTGACACCGAAGATCCCTAAAGGATATGTTGAGGGCCAAAAGGCTTGTCAACTCATGTTACAACAGCTTAATCTCGATAGTTCCTTGTTCCGAGTTGGTTTGACAAAAGTCTTTTTTCGCGCAGGGGTATTGGCCGAATTGGAAGAACAGAGAGACACCTTAGTACGAAAGATAGTGACAACTTTCCAGAGTATCGCCAGAGGATATCTACAGAGAAAGATCGCAAGTAAAAGGCTATACCGTGCAGAAGCAACAATGATTATTCAGCGGAATCTGCAGGTGTACCTCGACCTTTGCGAAAGCCCTTGGTGGAAGCTGTTTATGAAAATGAAGCCACTGCTCGGAGCTACTCATTCCTCCAGCGAGGTCAAGAAAAGGGACGAGATGATCCAGAAGATGGAAGCGCATATGCAAGCTGAAGCTGAAAATCGTCAAAGGCTTGAAGAGGAGAGGAGGAAGGCAGACGCAGAGCTGCACAAAGTTCAAAAGACTCTCGAGAGCGAGAGGGCTCTCGCATTGGATAAAGAAGAAATATTTAAGAGAATGCAACAGCGGGAAGCGGAGTTGAGTGAGAAACTTGCTGGTGCTCTTGATGACCAGGATGTATTGGAGGACCAGATAGACGAATTGATGTCAGCGAAGAAGAAGGCGGATGAGCAAGCGGAAGCCTGGAGGAAGGAGTTGGAGCAAGCGGGGGATTTGATTGCAAAGCTCGAAGATGAGAAGCATGAAATGGCGGCAAGATTAGAGTTTCTAGATCGTGAGCTTGAAGCAGCCGAAAAACAGAGAGCGGAGAGAGGTGATGCCGAGGATAGGCTGGAGCAGGAGGTGCATTTGCTGAAGAGTCATCTCGCTCTCAAAGAGCGGAAGATACATGACTACGAAGAAGCCCTCAGGAAATCAGATCATGAGCTGGATGAGAAGCTTTCTCAAACGGTACGTCTCAGCGCGATGCTGTTACTATTGTCCAGCTAACGTTGAGAATAGAATTTGAGTCTGCAAGAGGGACAGAAACAAATAAGGGAGTTAGTCGACGAGAATAGGAAACTTAGGGATCAACTCTCGGATCTATCTTCCACCTCCACCGGATATGAGGACCTTGTTCGTCGTAAGGAGAGTGAGCTTTCACTCCTTCATGCCGACCTCAAGAAGATGGAACTTGAGCGAAAGGCATTTGATGATGAGAGACGTCAGTTAACGCAGAAGCACGACGACATATTATCGAGACTTCGAAGTGCTACATCTGAAGTGGAAACCTTGAAACATGAGACGGCCTGTCTGGAGAAGGAAGCTGCCGATGCACGTAAACTCCTGGAAGCGAAGATATCAGAGGATCATAAGTCTGGGCAGGGCCGGCGTCTTCTAGATGAGCAGATCAAAGAGATGAAAGTAGAGCTGTCCATATTGCAGACCGAATTAAACAAAGAGCGCCAATCTAGGGCCGATGTTGCACTTCTCAGTGAGCACAAATTCAACAACCTCATGCGGGATCATGATGCTATGAGCACTGCGAAAGTAACCATTGAAAAAGAACTTTATTCGCAACAAGACACCCTTCGGCGCGCCCTAGAAGCACGATCCCAATCAGAGAAGGAGAAGAGAAACATCCAGGCCGAGTTGAAGATTGCGAGAGATCGCCTTGCGGAGGCTGAAAATGCTAGGACTCGAGCGGAATCTGAGATTGAGAAGAGCCTTTCCCGACAAGCGAAGGAGAAGGAAGCAAGACTAGAAAAGGATCTTAAGGCCAAAGAAGAAGCACTCTCTATTTGTGAAGTAGAGCGGAAGCGACTCGCTACTGAGGTTACACGGCTCACCCGAGTTGCTAGTGAACAAGATTCCGCACGCCAGGCCTACGAGAACTCAAGGAAACGGACCGAATCCGAGGTTAGTGCGGTGAAGAATAGGCTCCTGGCCTCCGAAAACGACAACCGCGCGCTACAAAACAAGATTCAGCAAAAGAACCTCGAGATCAACAAAGCTAATGCGAAAGCGAGTGAGCAGTATCGGGATAAGATTGTTTCTTTAACAGCTGAGAAGACTAAAGCCGATGAAGAATGTCGGAGGTTGAGGAAGCAATATGAGGACGCCCAAATACAGATCCGTGCCCTTGAGAAACAGAAGGAGAAGCTTTCACTAAACTTGGAGGATTTGAACCATGAAGTTGCACGCGAGCACAAGACAACTAGGAACGCAGAAAAGACCGTCTCAACTGTTCAACTTCAACTCGCCGAGGCTAACAGGACCCTGGAGATGGAGAGACAATTGAAGTCACAAGCCCAGGCGAACACACGGCAGATCCAGAACGCGTTAGCAACTGCTAACTTCGAACTTGAAGACTGCCATCAACAACTACTCACTCTCCAGAAAGTCTTCAGCCCACAGGGTGAACAGCTTAAGAACTGGGAATCAGGCAGGACAAGCGTTGCCCAGTCTGTGGATCTTGCCATGAAGTTGGAGGAGTCGAATCAAGCTCTCCGGGTTGCTAATGAGAGGCGGACTCGTGTCGAGAAAGAGCTTGCAGAGTTAAGAAAGAGGCACCAGGATGAGATGGTGGAGATAGATAATATGCATTCCTCCTCTAAGCGCGCGCTCTTTGATGAGATGAATCAGAATCATCTACCGTCCAATGGATCCCCCAGACCCTTCAGAGCACTAAATAGTAAACCCTATTCCAACCAGTCAACCCCTACACGGAAGACTCTTAACTTTGCGGCGGAGGGCTTCGATTCTGGAAAGACCGACAAGACGGTGGATACAATGGCGTTCCAAAGGAGAATGGATCTTGCCACCGAGCTTGAAGAAGTTCAGAACCAATTACAGCTCTCAGAAATGCAAGTCAAGCATCTACAGGCACAACTAGATCGAGCAGCAGCAAAAGAGAATGCTGCCGAGCAGAGCCCATCTGCTAAACGAGCAGTTAAGTTAGAGCGTGAAAATAGCCGACTCCACGATTTGCTTGATGAATCAGATCAGAAGAACTCCGCGCTCGAAGCCTCTATGAATCAAATAGAACTATCTTTGAAAGAGGTTCAAGCTAAGAGCCATGAAGAACTATACGATTTCATTAGCACCCAAGAACAATCGCGCCGCCATTTGGCGATGGTTTATAGCGAAACTGTCTCTGACCTTTCTAGAGCTAAAGACCAGTTCGAGAAGATCAAGGCAGCTAAAATCGCAATCGAAGATGACCTCCGCGAGACCCAAGCCGAGCTTGACGATGCTCTATCGATTCAACAACAGGATAAAGTTAGTAGGGCCCAGCTACTCAACGAGTTTGCGGACTTGCAAATCCGGTTGGACGCGGAGGCTTCCAAGGCTGCCGACCTCACTGCGAGCTTGAATCTTTACAAGACACGAAGTGAAGAGTACTTCAGCAAACTCGAACAGGCAGAAATATCGGTTCTTAAAGCATCCAGGGCCGAAGCGTTCGCAAAGAGTCAAGCGCGGGAAACAGAGGAGACTGCCGCATCTGTATTGGCGGAGAGGAGGCACCTCGATCAACTAGTGGAAGACCTCCAAAGGCAAAACCAACATTACGAGGAGAAGGTTGAAGACCTGTCTGCAGATCTGTCCGCAGCCGTCCAGGCAAAGAAAAGGCTCCAGAACGAGTTGGATGACTACAGAAACAGAAGAGCTATCGATCTAGAGGATAAAGAGAGCTCTATGGAGCAAACCAGGAAGAAGTATCAGACCGAATTATCAACACTGACCGGCGAGTTGGAAATTGAAAGAGAAAACGTTATCCAGGTCAGGCAAGAAAATAGGTACGTTCCAGTTATCCCCATATCCGTTCTTCTACGGCGCAAGCTAACTTTAGTTCCCCAGAAACCTCCGAGAGGAAGTTGAAGATCTCCGGGCAAAATGGGATGATGAAGTCCTTAACAGTTCGACATGGGCAAAGGAGAAATCTCGCCTCGAGATTAAGCTTCAAGACCTTTCTCAGTCCCATGAAGATGCTGTGGCAGCGCATAGCGAGGCTCAAACTCGCGTTGTATCTCTCCTTTCCCAGGTCCGTAGTCTCCGTGCCAACGTCGACGAGGTGGTTGGCGAGCGAGACATGCTACAAAAGGAGAAGCGCGGTTTGGAGCAGAGATTGGTTGAAGCTAGTCAGCGGCTTGAGGACCTGGCCAATAGTGACAGCCCGTCGATGCGTAATGCGGCCGGGATGGATAGGGAGCTTCTTGAACTTAAGGGCTCTCTTCAACAGCAAGAGGATATCGCTTCTGCTGCAGTAGAGAAGATGCGTCGCGCAGAGGCATTAGCAGCCGAGACACAGAGAGATATCGCTGCCGAAAGAGAGACTAACGTTAGCCTTCACAAGGAAAAGGCCCAACTAGAAAAACTGGCGAAAGACTTGCAATTGAAGCTTGTGGATCTAGAGACCAAGAGCTATTCAAGCACTTCACATGACATCAGATTTCTACACACTAGAGTACAAGAGGTACGAACCCTATGTTTCTGCCCTCCACAAACAAAAACCGGCTAATCCCTCAAATAGCTCGAAGAACAGCTCGAAGAACAGGAGAAGGAGAGAAACAAGAGCGAGCGCTCGGTACGAAATGTTGACAGGACAGTTCGGGATCTGCAAGCGCAAATCGAGAGAAGAGACAAGGCAAATGCCCAGCTCGAGGAAGAGATCAACAAGGGCAAGGATAAGCTAGGAGGATTATTGAAGACGATCGAGGATCTCCAAGCTTCCGATTCCGAGCACCAGTTGACTGCCAGGAGAGCAGAGAGGGAAGCTCGCGAAGAAAGGGAAAAGAGTTTGAGATTGGAACGCGAGCTTGAGGGATGGAAGGGGCTGAGACTGGATAGGAATCACAACAGCCGAAGCGGAACTCTCGCAGCATTGAGCCAAGTGGGAGAGGACGAAGCTGAGAGGAAAGGCAAGAGGCACTCAGTTAATTTCCTGTGATGGAGGTCTATTCATTAGTGGTATGGTAGGTTTATGGGTTTGGGTTTATGGATTTCCCTTTAGGTTGGTTGGTCGGTCGGTTGAGATACGAGAGCATTGGCAGGTAGGCAAGGCTACTCATGGGTGTGATGAACTTTCGTAACGGCGTGGTGTCTGCAAGAGCGTTTTTCCACTTTTTTTTTTTTTATAATCATTGTTTGGTGATATGGTCCGGCATTGTTTTAAGTTTCATGTGCATCGGTATTCACTCATGTCTTACTTATGAGGGCCAACTGGGGTTTCTCTGTTTCTGTATATCTGTTTCTGTATGATATCATAGGGACTGGTTGAACGTGGGGAATGATCCCACTTGCCTTCGGGTTTCACGATTGATAATCTGTCTACAACAGCTACTATGTTCAGTTAATGATTTGTCGGGGCAGGGTTATTGTGAAATATACTTGCACTCCGCAAGTACGCTAGCAACTTTACTTACCGCGCTGTAAGCGAACCGGTATGCCGTCCTCAGTTTAGGATCCACTACGGTGACCGACACCAGAAATGCTCCTAGACCGGCAGGATGGGGGTCATGCATGATCTTAGCACTTGCGGCAGCAACAGCAATTGTCAACCTTTCCATAGTCCATGGCGGAACAAGGCTTAAGCCGACACCTCGAAAACACTATCCCCGTGGCCCAACAAAGGTTCGCCAAAATAGACATAATATCCGACTCTAGCATCCCTATATATAGAAAGAAAGAAGAGGGAAAGAAGAAGGGGCATTCAGTCGCAGTCTCTCCCTTTACTATTCATGTCTTCTCCTTTGTTGGGTTACAACCCCCAATCATATAATCTCACTCGTATTTCGTTTCCCTCGCTTTGGTTTGGTGACTCCCGCTGCTCCGGGGTCGAAATCCCGAGCTCGGCTGCTTTAAGGTGTTGCCCCATCATGCGGCACATCCCATTGTACGATATTTGATTATAGAGCGCAGCGCTTACAGTTTCTCGAATGTCACCTCCACAATCTATTCCGTGGTACGAGTACAGTACTCGTGCCGTAGCAAAGCCTTTGCCAAGTGCTGTACCACCTTGAAGCGGAGGGGTGTCCGCTTCAAGAGACGCAAATTTGGGGGCTGTGAGTCCTTTGGATCTGTGGGGTACAGTGATGCTTTTTCAGGCCTGAAATAGTTCATGGTTCGAGTACCTTGGTCTTGCACTTGCTCTGCTCATGCGATCACGAGTCTATTAGGGTGTCCTAATCGGTTATAATACTTTTTCGGGGCTGTGTCATACTACGCTGGTACAGTACTGTACAAGTATTGTACTGTACATACAGTGTTACCTATTATCCTACCATGCTCTTTATTCTGTTCGATCGGCGGTCTTGCTTCGTTTGTGGGGAGGTTTACTGGGCTTCTGTCTGGACTATTTGGAATATTGTATCGTGCTGTTTGAGTGTTTGTGCTCTGGGATTAATGGCATTCCTCTGACACCGGTAACTTAGACTATTGTGCTGTGCCGGCGCTGTAGCGTCCGTTTTCGACGACGGGGGTTTGGTTTGGTTGCCACCACACATGCCAACCGCCAACCCGTGGACTGTTATGATATGATAGAGCTTTTGTGCTATTAGCCCTCTCTCCCTGAGAGTGAATCCAATGGAGGCGTGAAGCAGGTTGGGGGGGTGGGTGGTCTTAAATGCGGTTGTTGGCTCCCTTTAGCCTACCGCCGCGTTTCCCTTTGTGCCTATATTATTCCCACCAGCCCCTTCGAAGCTCACTTCGAGCTTTCTTGGTTGTCTTCCGTTCTTTTACTTCTTCTCCCTCTCCCCTCTTTGCTTCTCACCCCTCTTTTTTCTTCCCTCCCTTCTTCCTGCGATATCTGTCTTCGATAAATTTTTTTCTTCTACTCGTACAGTACCGTACGATAAACTGTGATCTCGGTTATCGTCTAAAGTAACCAACCATGCGTTATCTATTCGCCGCTGCACCTTTCGTTCTCCCGGCGCTGGGCGCCGCCGTTGCTACTATTGATCGACCTCTGGATGAACTTCTAAGGGGATTCAAAGGTTCGGAGGAATCATACGCTGTTCGCCACCACAAGGGCGAGTCTTTCTTGACGGCTAGGGTTGCGTGCAACGGGTGTAGGGCGTATGCCGGGTCGAAGGATCAGAACGGATTGAAATATGTTCCAAACATGGGTTTGGAAACTGATTTGGTAGGTCTTAATCTATTCATTCACCATTACATGCGCATCGGAGCTAAACTGTGACGTAGATATTCGACCTCCGAATCCCAAATGATGAGCCGACCACCCTTAAAATTAATGATGCTGGTGTCATCCCATTTGGCCCGAACCTTGTTGTAAAGGCATATCAGATCCCCCGCCAAACCAGAGCCGAACATTTCCTTTTCGAGACCGCCGAGAGCGAGTGGAAGAACTTGCCCATCGGATATGACCTCATGCTCCAGTCCTCAAGAGAGGGCCTAGAATCAACCCAGAAGCAGGTTATAGTGAGCTTTAGGGTCACTAGCGTTGGTAACGAGAGGAACGATGCTATTCCGGAGCTTGAGATTGTGGTCAACGAAGAGTTGGCCACTAAGAGGTTGACGATGAAGTCGGTGTTTGTTAAAGAACTTGCTGGGCCACCTTTGGTATGGCTGGATGAGCTTGAGGAGGTGAAGGACCTTATCCCACTACTTGGCTTACCCCCTCTTCTCGACGCACCTGCTGCTTTTGACGACACCACGCCTGTCGATGTGGACATTGAGATTGAGATGGAGAAGGTTCCTTGTGGGACTAACTTCCGTTGCATTTTGGACCATGCCATTGATAACCTACGAGCCCTCAAGGATAGCGTTGTGGGTACCAAGGCTCCCTCCGCCCCGCCCGCTCCTCCCCGCCGCCCATGCAACAAACAGAACCAAAAGGAGCCAAATCTGGATGACGAGGTCGTATCCGCTCTCCCCATTGACCTTGACTTTCCGGAGGACCCCCATTTTGTGGATTTCGATTCCCTTCGTACCGAAGAGAAGCTTCCACTGGGGCTCAGCCTCTTGAATATGCTTTCAAAGATTGTGTTCCCCGTCTTCATTGGAGTCACTGCTGGTGTGGCGGTCAGCCTCCTCGGTCTTATCTTGGGTCAACTGTTCATGTTGGGGTGGAAGCGCATCCGGGCTTCTAGGAAGGCTAGACGTCACTACAAGAAGTGCAAAAGCTCTTGTGAAGCTAGAGCTATGTTGCCCATTGAGGAAGAAGAGGACCTTCACGAGTATAGAGATGAGGGGATTGAAGTTGTTGAGAAAGAATAGCCGACGAACCCGATTCAACTGTTCGAT